>NW_004443957.1:13829067-13860635 GCF_000243295.1 Trichechus manatus latirostris | reverse complement strand
ATCCAGCAATCCCTGTCCTAGGAATATATCCTAGAGAAATAAGAGCCATCACACGAATAGACATATGCACACCCATGTTCATTGCAGCATTGTTCACAATAGCAAAAAGATGGAAACAACCTAAATGCCCATCAACAGATGAATGGATAAAAAAAACTATGGTACATACACACAATGCAGTATTATGCAATGATAAAGAACAATGATGAATCTGTGAACCGTCTCATAACGGATGAAACTGGAGGACATTAAGCTGGGTGAAATAAGTCAATCACAAAAGAACAAATATTGCATGAGACCTCTACTGTAAAAAATCAAGAAAAAGTTTACACAGAAAAAGAAACAATCTTTGTTGGTTACGAGGGATGGCAGGGTCGGGGGGGAATACTAACTAGACAATAGACAAGTGGTAACTTTGGTGAAGGGTAAGACAGGACACAATACTGGGGAAACCAGTACAACTTATACAAGGAAAGGTCACTGAAGCTCCATAGAAACATCCAAACTCCCTGAGGGACTGAATTGCTGGGTGGAGGGCTGTGGGGACCATGCTCTCGGGGAGCATCTAGCTCAATTGCCATAACACAGTTTATAAAGACAATGTTCTGCATTCTACCTTGGTGAGCAGCGTCTGGGGTCTTAAAAGCCTGTGAGCAGCCATATAAGATACTCCACTGGTCTCACCCCTTCAGGAGCAAGGGAGAATGAAGAGAACAGGATACGAGGAAAAGATTAGTCCAAAGGACTGATGGACCACGGCTATCAAGGCCTTCACCAGACTGAGTCCACTGCAGCTAGATGGTGCCCAGCTATCACCACTGACTGTTCTGACTGGGATCAGAACAGAGGGTTCTGGACAGAGCTGTAGAAGGATGTAGAACAAAATTCTAACACACACAAAAAGACCAGATTTACTGACCTGACAGACTGGAGAAACCCTGAGAGTACAGCCCCCAGACACCCTTTTAGCTCAGTGGTGAAGTCACTCCCGAGGTTCACCGTTCAGCTGGGGATTGGACAGCCCCATAAAACAAAACGGGACTGAGGCACAGCAGTCCAGGAACAAGGACTAGAAGGCAGGAGGGGACAGGAAAGCTGGTGATAGGGAACTCAAGGTTGAGAAAGGACAGTGTTGACACGTCGTGGGGTTGTTAACCATTGTCATAGGGCAATGTGTGTACTAACTGTTTAATGAGAAACTGTTCTGTTCTGTGAAGCTTCATTTAAAGTACAAAAAAAAAAAAGAATTATCTATGTGAGATCAAATTGACAACAGCAACTCAAAAGGTTTGATGGGAAGCCTAGGGGGCAGTGAGTTGAAGACAATGGTGATGGAATAATTTGGAAACGGATAGTGAGAATAGCAGCACAACTGGAAGAACGTAATTGATGTCACTGAATTGTATATGCAGAAATTTTTGAAATGGTGTGTCTTTGGCTATGTATCTTTTCACCAAAAAAGAAAAAAGGTCCTCCAAGGTCGAGAAGGGAGAGTTTTGACATATTGTGGATTTGTTACCCAATGTCATAAAACAATATGCGTACTGACTGTGTAATGAGAAACTATTTGTTTTGTAAATAGTTTCACCTAAAGTACAATAAAAAAAAATTTAGAAAAAGAAAGACAAAACTGATCCTGCCTTCTCCCCTCAGCCATGCTAGATTTTGCTTTCATTCCTTGTACGTTTTTATTTTTACATGCTGGCTTCACAGGCATTCTTTGCAATCTTATCTCAAGCTAGAGTGGCTAACATTGGCATAGGTCCAATGTCATGGACAAAATTGGGGCAAGAGTCATTGTGTTCTTGGGGGAACCTGAGACTGGAATCCTGGGGATTCTTTCTGACACGAATCTGTTCATCAATCACTGAGGACTCATTAACTGCCTTCTTCTTCCCAGCACTTGAGATGCTACATTCCAATGTGTTTTCCTGTGTGTATGCTATCACTCAAACTGGATTGCAGAACTCCTGGAGCTCACAGGACCCTGTCTTCTCTGTCTTTTGTATTCTACTATAGTGCCCAGAAGAGGTCCTCACAAATGGTGGCACAAACGATTTGCACTCAACTACTAACCTAAAGGTTGGCAGTTCAAATTGGTCTCTATTCAACTGGAGCAACACAGGAAAGAGAGTTAGGAATAGAAGGAAATGGATGTGTGGCTAATTGCCACCATAAACAACTACCTCCTTTGCCAAGAGACCAGAAGAACTGGATGGTGCCCAGCTACCATTACTGAACATTTTGATCAAAGAGTCTATAGCAGAACCCTGATCAAAAGGGGGAAAATGCAGAACAGAACTTCAAATTTTCCAGAATTTCTGGTGCCATGGAGGCTGGATGAACCCCCAAAACTACTATCCTGAGATAATTTTTGAACCTTAAACCAAAAATATCCCCTGACATCTTCTTAAAACCAAACAATAGTTTAGCTTAACTAGTAAAGAATATCTGCCTTGAGCATTATGCTCTTTTAGGATCTATCTTGTGTGGGGTCATATTGACAACAGTAACTTGAAAGATTAGATAGAAAACTTAGGGGGAAGTGAGTTTATGTTAATGGAGGAGGAATAACTCAGCAAAGGAGGGCGAGAAGGGTTGCACAACTCAAAGAATGTAATCAATGTCACTGAATTGTATAAGTAGAAACTGTTGAATTGGTGTATGTTTTGCTGTGTATATTCTCAACAACAACAAAAATGAAATAAATTGTTTTAAAAAATAATAAGTCTTATACATCAAAAGCCCTCAGTAGGAAGGGGGAAAGGAAGACACAATGCTTAAGAGACACTGAGCTTCTGTTAAAGGTGATAGGAAAATTCGGGAATGGTTAAGAGTGATGGTTGAACAACATGATGAACATAATTTATGTCACTGAACTGTACATGTGAAGACTGTTGAAATGGCAAATGTTTTGTTACCTATGTATTTACCACAGTTTAAAAAAGATTTAAAAAAAAAAAAGAGGTTGGCAGTTCAAGCCCACCCAGCAGCACCATGGAAGAAAGGCCTGATGATCTGCTTCCATAAAGATTACAGACAAGAAAACCTATGGAGCAGTTCCACTCTGTAACACCTGGGGTCACCATGAGTCAGAATCGACAAAACAGCAATGGGTTGTTTTGTATGTATATTTGTTTGTTTTTGGTTTTGGTTATGGTTCCCAGAATGCCACGCATGAAGGAGATGCTCCACAAATACTCACGAGATGAACAAGAGAGCAAATGCATGGTGCAGTAAGCTTACTCTGAACCAGGGCTGGATGATCCAACAGGCAAGGTAAATACACAGATGCACCCATGCTTACCTTGCTTACCAGATCACCTGTAGTGAACAATTACGCATTTTTTCACCACATCTGAGATTCTGCCTCTAGGTATGGCTGGCATCTGTCTCTTTCCCAACCCCACAGCACCTTCCTACAGAATCAAATCCACTTTTCAAATTTACAATCCCTGAAATGGGAGTATGACCCAGTAAGCAAGGTAAGCAACAGGCTTACTGGTGCTTACTTACTAATCTGTAGTGAACAGTTTCACATTGTTCGCTACAGATGATCTGGTAAGTAAGGTAAATAATGTGCTTACCTTGCCTATTTGATAATCCACCCCTGCTTCTGAACACAATTTTTTAAGCATAAGTGATGCTGAGTTTTCAGCTGAACCAGTAGCCTTACCACATCTTAGAGCATTGCTTACCTTTCTCTCACGAGGTGAGAAAGGAAGAGTAGAGATGGGGCAAAGGGCCCGGGGAGTTACAACTGGAGTTAAATGGTCACAACCATTTCTCTCTAAGCATTCAGGATCCCAGGCTCAGATGACTTATTCGATCAATGATAATCACTTACTGGTCAAGTTCCCTATTCTATGGGTTGAGTGCTGGCTCTGTACCTTACCAGTTGTGTGACTTAAATCCCTTTAAAACTCAGCATCCTCACATTCCATTTTTTCAAGGTAAAAACTAAGGAAATTGCCTTTGGTCCTACCCTCTCCACACATGCAATTACTTTTACATCAGGCTTTACTCACATCTACTGCAGGAAAATGACATGCCTCTCAATGGTAGTTTTTTGAAATTGCACCCTAGAAGAAATCAGTTTCTAAGAGACATTCTGGCGGGACAGGATATGCAGAAAAAACACTGCAGGGAGGAGTAGGGAGTGGGTAGCACAAAGAGGCACTTCTTGACATTCACATTAGACACACGGAACTGATGGCTCAGTTCCCAGGCCACATCTGACACTCGTATGCCCTTGGTCATACTGTTCCTGTGTCTCCAACACCAGTCCCCAAGCTCCCCACCTGGTGAATTTCCACTCATCCATCAAACCTTTGTCTAAACATCACCTCTTTATTCCAGCATTCCTTGACCTTTCTGTGCAGAGTAATCTAGCACTTCCTCCAAATGTACTTATCTGAATGGCCCATCAGATCAAGAACTGTGTCACCTTGTTCCTGGTTTCGTTTCAGAATCTGGTAGAATAACAAGCACAGAGTTGGCACTCAGAAATATTTATTGAATGAATGAATACTTCTCTCCTCATGCTTTGAATTAGTTGTTTGTGTACATGCTGTTTCTCCCTGCTCCTGAGAACAGAACACTTTCTCATCCAGCTCTTTGTATGTAATGGAAGCTTAATATAGGTCTGTTGTACTGGTGTGATGTGTTTCCATGTCGGAGACGGAGGTAGAGAGTCTGCATGAGGACAAGAAGTGGAGACCTGATTTAAGGCTCTGCCTGTGACCCTGCTGGGGCTCATCATCCAGACACCGCTGGGATGAAACCCCTTGGGTGAAGGTCTAAAATATGCTGATTCTGCAATCGAGACTGGGTATTAACATGTCAGAGGTGCTGTACATTTTTTTCATGTCTTTGGGTAGTGCAAACGGTTTGTGCTCGGCTACTGACCCGAAGGTTGGCTGTTCAAACACACCCAGTGGCACCACGGTAGAAAGGCTTGGTGATGTGCTTCCATAAAGATTGCAGCCAAAAAGAAAAAAAATGAGTCAGGATTGACTCGACCATAATGGGTTTGGTTTTTCGGTACATTTAGCCAGCATTGAACTCTTGATTAAAGCAACTTATCAACATTTTGTTCTGTCTCTTTTCTACCTCTTTACTCATGTGGTCTGAGAAATAATGTCTGTGACCATAACTGCAGGTTCACTATTGCCACATCACCTCTAATTTGAGTCACAGTGCCAGTTTGTGCACCACTCCTTCCATCTCTACAAACTCCCTTGTTGTCAAAATATAAAACCCAGTGAGAAGAGAGCAACCAGCTTACTCAGGTTATGGTCATTTCCCCAGAAGAGCTAACCTCCTTCCTTACTTGTCCCGTCTACATGAGAACTGCAGTTTCCTTCCTATTGCCTTGCAGCTAGCTGAGTAATAATGCAAGCTTTCTCCACCTCAGCGTCTGTTAATGAATTCCCAGGAAATCACTGGGATTTACCTAGGCAGACTAAGGTTGCCTTTGGTTGCCATTTATTTATGTGTATTGTGATCTCTTAATTGGAGATAGTGCCTCTCCCAGGGTTTGCTGTTTATCCAACTCAGTATTTGTTAGTCAGAGAGACGTGGTCCGGATGATAAATCAGCTGTGAAGCTCCTCCTGTGATTGCTTCGGCAGCTGCTCTCTGCTTCCTCATCTCTCCATCTCCTGGGAGGCACCCACAGGCTGCTTCTAGGTCCTCCAGCCTTTTCTGCTTTTAAACTTTCCCCCAGGTGCTGTATCTATTTTATGAGTTCACGTGCCCTTGCACTAATAACTCTTGAATTTAACCTCCTGGGACTGCTCTTTATTTCATCTGCACCATTTCCTGTAGGTCTTCTCGCCACCTCACATGCATTGTGGAATGCTGACTTACCATTAAGCCCTCTCTCCTCCTCGGGAGAGAAGGAGAATTCTTGTTCTTTTCTTCATCTTCCAAGCACTTAGTATAATCAGACACAGCACTTCTCAAGCTTCACTATGCATGCTACTCATCTGGGGATCTTGTTAAGATGCAGATTCTGGTTCTACTGTAAGTCTGGGGTGGGACCTGAGATTATGCATTTTTAACAAGCTCTCAGATGATGCTGATGTTGCTGACCTACAGACCACACTTCCAGTGATATGGATCCAATATCTGGCTCCTCCTATTTCTCACTCCTCTCACGTCTAAGCTATTGTCAAATCTTATTTTCCATTCTGATGAATTCTAGACATGTTTTCTTTTCTTAGGGTTATTGCCCTGGTCCCTGAGGAAACATTCTGTTTCCTTGTTGACTACCCACATTCTCCACATCAGGCTGGTTCTATCCTTGCTTGCCTATTGGATGTTTCTAGGTGTCCCTGACCAAAACACACTCTTGCCTCAACACTGACTACCTTTGAGTACTGCTTCACCTTTTTGGTTTTTAGCTCTGTTTTACTTTGGTTCTCTAAACTTACAAATTTTGCCCTGAATTGAATCAGAATTTTATATCCCCTTTTGTTAGTGAAGATATCTGTTTAATTTTCTTTTTAAAACGTTTCTTCCCAAAAGACTTTTGATGTTTCCCAAGACCTTTCCTTTCTAAAAAGAGATAGCTAGAAATGAAAAGGAGCCCTGGTAGCACAGAGGTTAAGCGCTCGGCTACTAAACCGAGAGGTCAGTGGTTCGAACCCACCAGTGGCTCCACGGGACAAAGATGTGGCAGTCTGCTTTTGTAAAGATTTCAGCCTTAGAAACCCTTTGTGGTAGTTCTGCTCTGTTCTATAGGGTCACTATTAGTCAAAATTGATTCGATGGCAATGGGTTTGGTTTGGTTTTGGTTTAAAAATGGAGATAATAATGACTAAACTTCATAGTTTGGAGTTGTACCTAACCTTACTTTCCTCCAGACCAGCACATTATACTCATTGTTCTGTATGATTTCTAACTTTCCCTCTTAATTTTAATTTATTCTTTCCGAGTTTTAAGTGTTTCCGCATAGTGGCTTGGCTTTTTTCCAATCCCATGATTATCTCTCTATTAAAACCTTAATACAAAAAGAAATTTAAAAAAAAAAAAAAAAAACCAGACTGCTCATTACTTTGATTTGTAGCGAAGAGAGAATGGAAGATTACTGCCGGAGTGTTTCGAGAAACCATATTTACATTTGCATCAGCGCAATTTAGGTGCCTGATTAGGTTGTGTGTTATGATGAAGATGCACTTACCAGTTAAAGGAAGTGGCATGGTCTAGAGTAATGAGCAGGAGATTTCAAGCCAGGAGCCCAGAGTCTATTTCTGGATGTGACTGGCTACCTCTCTGACCTTGAACAAGTCTATTTCACTGCCGTGGACCCTCATAGTCCCATCAGCCTCATAGGACTTCTTTGAGAAGTTGACCACTTAAGCATTTACAAGCAAGGGAAGAAGGGGTTTGGGGATCACAAATGGAAATGGAGACAAGATCACTGCTCTTCTAGCTCTTACCACTTAGCCTGCTGATGAGACAGTGCCTGAGAAGTGGGCTGATGGCTCAGATGTCGGTTTGACAGGGCTAGTGGACATACTAAGAGGTTGGTTAGTTTAATCTGAAGAGTTGCCAAAAATTGAGTAAGCCATCCATGCCCATCTTGTTATTTAAGAAGGCTTATGATGGCAGCAGTGGTTCGGTTGTAGAATTCTTGCTTTCCGTGCAGGAGACCTGGGTTTGATTCCCAGCCAATGCACAGTATGTACAGCCACCACTTGTCTGTCAGTGGAGACTTGCGTGTTGCTGAACAGGTTTCAGTGGAGCTTCCAGACTAGGAAAAAAGGTCTGGCCATCTACTTCTGAAAATCAGCCAATGAACACCCTATGGATCACAAAGGCCGTTGTGCATGGGGTTGCCATGAGCCACGAGGCCAACTCGATGGCAACTAACAACAACAACTGAAGTGCATATTGTCTCTCTTTTCTTAATGGTGCCTTTCTTGTCCCTAGACTTCATTTTAGCCCTGAGACTGGAGACCTGGCAGTGTTTAGCCTTTGGAGGACTTGCCTAAGGAAGGCCTGCTCATTTGGCAAAAGCTTGACCTTTAACTGTTCTATACTATGCTGGAAACCATCCTGGTCCCTCTGGTAGCTCACAAGGCCAGTAAGAGTGTGCCCCAGAGAGGATCAATCATTCTTCAGTTGAGTTCCCCTCCCAGCAGAGAGCTAGATTGGGGGTAGGCTTAATGTGCTCTATAAAGGTATGCAAGAAAGTAAAATGTGTTTTCCTTCTAATATAAGTTGTGTAATGCCCTTAGCAGATGTGAAAACAAAGATAGCACCCATGACTCTCATCTCATTATCATTCTTGCACTGGCTAATATTTATTGGGGACAATCTAATAATAATAGGTCATGTTTATTAAGCAGCGTTCTAAGTGCCTCACATCAATCAACTCATTTAATTTGCACATCAGTCCACTTGGGTAGGCACTATTATTGTCCTCATTTTACAGATAAGAAAATTAAATAATTTTCCCAACATTATCCAGCTGGTAAACTGTAGATTCAAGATTAGAACCCACATCAGCTGGCTCCTGAGCCTTTGCTCTTAAGCACCTATGCTACATGTAAATACAAACTTGTGATTGAAAGAACAACAATCTCTGGGGGTCCATGGCTAGAGAAACTGGAGTTATTCTAGCATGATCAGGTATCTTTGCAAAGTGACAGCATGCTCTGATGTCCAAATAGGAATAGGTGGGATTTGGGGTTTAATATTAGAACCTTGCTATGAAAGGAATGAGAGTCTCTTCCCTGTAGGCTGAGAGAGCTTCATGCATTGCTGCATCAAATCTTCCAGCTCTACTGAAAAGTCCTATTCCTCCTCCAACCACAGTCCACCGCCTTTCTTATATGCAAGGCACATGTGGATACTATCAGATGTCTATGTACCAAAAGTTTCTAAAAGAATCAAATGAAGACTAATTCTGTTTGAGACCCCGATATCACCCCCAAAAGCATTTTCAATATTCCCTATAAGCTTTTTGTCCCTCTGTCCTTCTGGATAAAAGGAGAAAAATTTGGGGATGATGCTTGTTTTATCAGTTTTCTGTGACCGGCTTTAGTCAGAGTAATCAAGGTACTAGATTTGCCAGAGGAAATTGCCACTAGAGACAAAATGGAAAAGAATAAGAGTGAATTCCCAGTGGGATAATATAGAGCCCAACAAGGATCCATGGAGCCACCATTTTGCTTAATAACTAAAGGCAAAAACTTCCAGAATGCTCCAGGAGCAGTGGTGTGTGATCATTCTCTCTTCGCCCCATGAAAGGGTCCCAGATCAGAATGTTACATTCCTGTCAGAATGACTGGTTACTGTTTCCCCAAGTACAGGTTCATACGCAATAACTGACCCCAGAGAAACAGAATGGCACAGGGTAAGAGCTTGTCGCATTCAATGATCAGAAAACCATTACCAACTGATAGAACCGTTGATGGTGCAGAAGTGATTACAGACACTTCCCATGGGGCTACCACCTAGGCAGTAAGTGGCTGCCAGGCTATCCAGATTTGGGGCTGGGGCTTGATGAGAAGAAAAATCTACTGAGGGGAGAAGGAAGCTGATGACTTATTCCTTCTAGCTCCTATAGCTCTTTGAATGGAATAGTAATACTGGAAATCCCAGTCTGACATTTCAGTTCCAATACACTTTAAAAAAAAAATATTTGTTTGTTGATAACTGTGCTTTTGATAGATTTGGGATAAAGTGAAAAGTCTGAGGTAAGGGAAATCTCATTTTAAATAGACTGGAGGGATTCATGGCTTAACCACATTCTAGGGTGGATTTTCCAATTTTTGTTTTTAAAGGAATGGAAGAAAGAATTATTTGATAAAGAGAAGGATCGTCCTGAATTTGCCATATAAACATATTTGTGGGGGCATATGTCTAGATTCACACACATTTATTGAAAGTTAAATCGACGCTCTGTTCCGTACCGCTTCTGTTCTCTCTAATCTCACCTGAGTAGGTGTTAACTCAGCCACTCCCAGCCTGAGTTGCCCCCTCTGTCTTAATGACACTATGTGGATTTCTGCTGCAGTCTTTGGAAGACGGCAAGGACCAGGGCTGCTGAAGCAGGGAGTGTGAATTGCAATCCCTTCCAGGACCAAACTGGATCTAATTACATTGGAAGGAGAGGTAGCCTGAAAAGAGAGCCGGGCAGACCATTCCTGAGGAGCAGGATTTGGTTACTCTGTACCTCTGCACCCGTGAGGTACCACCCCTCAAATAGTTGATCTCAGCCCCTCTTCTGTGTCTGAGCAGGGGGTTTGTGAACAAGGTGGATGGTCCCTATAAATGGCTACTCTAGTATCATTTAGGAATCTTCTAGGGATGAATACTTCTAGAACCTTATCTGTGAGCCCATGTACTAACCTAAACAGGTTCCACGGTTACTGCAGAAGTTAAAAAAAAAAAAAAAAAAAAAAACTTAGAAAATGCAAACTGTGTTTAACAACATTTTAAGAACGCAGACTCTGGAGTCTGACTACCTGGGAGCCAATCGGGCTCTGCCACTTCCTAGCTGTGTGCACTTCATCAGGTTGTTTAACTTCTCTGGGCCTCAATTTCCTCATGTGTAAAATAGGGGCAATAATTGTTCTTCCAACATAAGGTTGTTGGAGGGAATAAATGAGTTAATTTACATAAGGCAAGAAAAATAAGAGGTCTAAAAATATCAGTATGTTCATATGACTAGAAATACATATGTCAAAATGTGAATAATCACAACCTCTAGATGCTAAAATAATAGGTAATTTTGAGGTTTTGTTTGTCTTTGTGTTTTTTTAGGTTCTCCCTCTCTCTCTCTCTTCTGCATTAGAAACATTCATTTTTAACTAAAAGATAAATGTCTTTTTTCTATTATTATTATTTTTAAAAAAAGAAGACAAAATTTAACAAAATTCCCAGGATTATCTAAAGACTACAGGCAAAATGAAGAGAAGGGAGAGATGATAAGGGAGCAAGTGGAAAAGAGATGCCAGGGAGGCTGGAAATCGTTCATGCAAAGGGTCACGTGGGCTAGGGCACGGGGAAGCACTGTGCTTCGGAAGTGCTGGCCCAACAGCAAGGAATATGTGCCCAGCCTATCCCAGCTCTGATGGACCAGGCAGGTATCCTGTTTGACTTTCAGCTCCCATACTCCTGGGGATGCACAGAAGGGGACAGGGAGAGATGGCCTATTTCCATGCACAGGCCAGCTGAGGGTGTGGTGTTATCCAGAGTGAGGGGAGGTTGGTCCCTGATCCTACAGGCTCCCCCCTCCCACCCCAGACCTCTCAGGCAGGAGCTGAGGCTGCCCTTCCTTCATTTGCATGACTAAATAATTACAACTCATGAAAGTATCTAACCCATTTGTTAAAACCCAGCCCCAGCATTTGACTCTGACCTCCTGCAGCAGCACGGGCCACACGCTGACTCTGTGCCGCCTGATTTGTCCTCAAATTGTAAGCAGCACAACCTATAAATAGAAACCCTTTTGCTAAGTTCCCCAGGAGGCATCAGCAGGTTTTCCAGCTTGTATGTGTTTTCTTCTTGCTTTTTTTAAAAACCAACATGGTAGGCTGATTTTCCCTGCCTAGTGCTCCTCCAGCTTGCTCCTCTAGTTCAGTATGAGGGCATTCCAGCTGGCTTAGCAGTCAGGGCCTGCACAGCGGGGGAGGCCTGCCCACCTTGAGCTCTGAGGGAAGCCCCTGTCGCAGCCGGGGAGGTCCCCACTCACCTGTAGATCCTGTACCTGGTGGTGAACCCCTGGCGGTACCGCTCCATGAAGTCAGAATACTCCTGAGCACGGTGGAAGGGGCCCCGGTCTGTGAGCAGCCAGTCCAGTGGGGGCTGGCCAGCCGAGGAGGCATGCTGCTCCGGGAGCACAGCATCAGCTGTGGCCGAGACAACCAGCACCCAGCCAGGGAGGCCCAGCGCCAGCAGGATTGCCCATGGGGCCGCTGCCGGCCGCAACCCTCTAAACCAAGTGCCACACTGCCACCTCATGCTTCTCCTGCACGGTTGGTTTCTTCATTCTCTCGCCACACTCTCCCCCTCCGTGTTGCTCCTCCAGGGCTCCCAGAACTAGAAAAGGACAACAGAGAGAGAGAGATCAGTGAGCATCCTGGTCTTACCCCATGGGCCTGTGAGCATCTAACATTTTAGGGCAGGACCCATTCTCTTGTTGTTGATGTTAGTTGCTGTCAAGTCAATTCCAACTCATGGTGACCTCATGTGTGCAGAGTACAACTACTCCTTAGGGTTTTCAAGGCTGAGACCTTTTGGAAGCAGATCTCAAGGCCTGTCTTCTGAGGCGCCTCTAGGTGGATTCCAACTGCCAACCTTTCAGCGCTTAACCATTTGCGCTACCAAGGGCCCATTCTAGAAATCCTTTATCCTAGTAACACACCTGGTTCTAGGCGCTGAGGTAAGCACTTCGTGTATATCACTTCATTTGATTCTAAAACAATCCTGTGAGGAAACACCATCGTCATCATCTTACAGATGAGAAGACGGAGGCTTAGAGGGATAAGAATGTTGTTTACGTTCACACAGCTATTCAGTGGGGAAACCAGAACTTGAACTCAGGTGGTCTGACTCCTAACCTATATATTGCTTCCATGTCTCTTATGTTGAGTTGATCGACCCCATCTGTTTCTATCTTCTTCTCTCACAAATGTTCAATATGTTTAAGAAATATCCTTATAGACTATGTGGTGCCTCTGGAAGCTTGATGTAAGCCAAGTAGCAATTCCATTTTTCAGATGGAAAATTGCAGCACAGAGAACTAGTGAAGTCCTTTTTCTGCTCTAAAGCTGGATGTACTTGGGCAAACCACCTCTCTGGGTTTAGTTTCCTGTTATAAAAAATAAAGAGTCTTGACTAGGTAACATCTAAGCCCCCTTGTACTTCCGTGGGTGGTGCAAATGGTTAACACACACAACTGCTAACCAAGAGGTTGAAGGTTTGAGTCCACCCAGAAATGCCTCAGAAGAAAGGCCTGGCAATCTAATTCCAAAAAACCAGCCACTGAAAACCCTGTGGAGCACAGTTCTACTCCGACACACATGGGTTGCCATAAGTAGGAATTGACTCTACAGCAACTGGTATGGTCCCTTCTAGTTTTGAACATCCAATCTCTTCTTTTATTGAAGGCCATGCAGGGATGGAATTAAGCTGGACAGTTAAATTGCCTTATGACTATGCTCAGAGAGCAGAGGCCATGCATACAAGGATACCCACCATGCTCTCTCTCTCTCATTGTAGAGTATGAAGGCTCCCTGAGGGCAGAGTGGGTCTAAATGTTGTACCCTGGCATTTTAGCTCCTGAAAGTACGGAGCAGAACTTCACAGACCCTTGCTGAAAGAATGAATGAGTACATGCCCTGCCTTCCCTCCAACTGAGTTGGAGGGAAGGTACCAGGAAAGAAGTAAGATTCTGATCTTCAAAGCTCCTGGCTGCCTTGTGACTCATCACAGGCCTTTGTCTAAAGATAACGAGTCACCTTTATAAACCTCTGGGCAGATGTAAGGGACCAATTCAGTATGGGGAGGGGTGCGGGGTTCTTAGAAATACATTCATTTCTTCAGTCTTTCATGCTGTCAGAGTCCTGCCTATCTTCCCTCACCCACATCTCTTCGGTGTGTGCCAGAATGACTTCTAACACCCAGAACCTGCAATTCATGGCTTGAGGACTTTGTCTGGCTACCAAAGACTGGAGATATGCTCCCTGGCTGCAGTTGGGGCAAAGGGTGTTAATTCCCTGGATTCCTGACTCCTGCAAGGGCAGGCAAAGTGAGCTTCAGTCCTTGGGGAGGGAATGGTTGATTCAGTCCTCCAGGCCATTCTGGGACCCCTCCAGTTTAACAAAACCACCAGACCTTCCCTGTATCAATGCAAACCCTGAAGGCCCGTTCAGAGTCTGTAACCAAGTAGTTATCCTGGATATAAGAGGTTGCTTTTGAGTCAATTCCGACTCACAGTGACCCCATGTGTGTCAGAGTAGAACTGTGATCCATTGAATTTTCAACAGCTGATTTTTTGGAGGTAGATCACTAAGGCTTTCTCCCAAGGCCCCTCTGGGAGAACTTGAACTTCCAACCTTTCAGTTAGCAACCAAGAGTGTTAATCATTTGCACCACCCAGGGACTCCAGTTATCCTGGATACTCTCAGCCTAAAAGCTGGCCTGAGTTTGAGAGATCCGTGCCTCACCACTTGTACAGTATGCTTTAAAAAGAGTTGCAGTTTCTGTTCCTAGGGATGGAGGGACAGAATCATGAGCTTCTAGACCTTCAGAGTCACTCCTGCACTCTAGCTAGTAAGAATTGACCACCTACTACGTGCTAGGTGAGTCTTAGAAGTTGCCTCGGTTTATTCTCATAGTAACTTTGTCATATAGGCGTTATCATTATAAAACCCGTTGCCATCGAGTCAATTCCGACTTACAGCAACCCTCAAGGACAGAATAGAACTGCCCCCATAGAGTTTCCAAGGAGCAGCTGGTGGATTTGAACTGCCAACCTTTTGGCTAGCAGCCAGGCTCTTACCCACTGTACCACCAGGGCCCTCCTTATAAGTTTACATTTTATTGGGACTCAGAGGAGTTAATCTAGGAAGAGACAGAGGGAGAACATAGGCCTCGCTCTGACTCCATCCATCCAGACCTTGCCAGAGGATGCTGTAGCTGCCTGAGGCACTAGAGCAGGCAGCAAAATAGACATCCCTGCTTGGTGAACTGGTTGAAAAAGGCACTGAAAGAAGAATAATGAGTCAGCACCTGCCCTAACAGATCTTAAAACATATTATAAAATTCTAATAATTAAAATAGGTGATACTGGCACAAAGAAGGACAGACTGATCAATGAAATAGGATTGCTAGCTTGGAAATTGACCTGATTTTATATATAAGAACTTAGTATAGGGGTAACATAGATGTAATCTGATGAGGATGCCCAAAATATTTCTCATTCAATTATACACGTACTCATTTATTTAAGAAACATAAATTGAGGACTCCTAAGTACCAGACAAGGAGCCCTGGTAGCATAGTGGTTAAGCACTTGGCTGCTAACTGAAAGGTTGGTGGTTCAAACCCACTAGCTGCTCTGCAGGAGAAAGATGTGGCAATCTGCTTCAGTAAAGATTTACAACTTGGAAACCCTATGGGGCAGTTCTACTCTGTCCTACAGCTTCGCTCTGAGTTGGAATTGACTTGATGGCAATGGGTTTAGTTTTGATTTGAAATACCAAACACTCCGCCAAGCTATGACAATCCAAAAGCAGATAATGCTCACCTGAAATTCTACCATTAATGATTAATACCTTTGACAAAATACTGCTCTAAATTTTAAAGGCATATTGATGAAAGGGAGGGGAGAATGTTAATTTAAGACCAAGACTTGACAGCAAACACAACGAGCTGCAAATAACCCATCTTAACCTGAAACTCTTGGTGCCTCAGTGTCCTATACTGTAATGTGGGGGTGATGGCAAACACCTCACCTACCAATCAAGGGCTTTATGAGGACAGGTGAGAGCATACACGTGTAAAAAGGCTGGGTGCACTTTGAAAGAAGCGTGCTATATTAAGTCAACGTGTGCTTCTTGTCATTCTTTGTTTGTAATTATGCTTTTTCAGAGCTCACAATGTTCTGGAACCTCCCTGGTTATAGGAGTACCAGCGTTAGAATCAAACGATTTTGATTGCCGGGCCAAGTCTGCTGAGCACAGCAAGAACGCCTGAATTCAGGGCTCACTGCACCTCCAAAGAACCTGGCCTTGGAATAATATAGTTTCTGCTTCATTGGTTTTCCTCAGTATCTGAACACATTTTGACTGGAAAAAAAAAAAAAAATCTCTTTTTAAGAAAGAGAAGTTTTAAACAAGTTTCAAAACTTTCTTTAAAAAAAAAAAAACTCCCTAGAACGTGTTCCTTCACGTTTAAAATAAAAGACAAAATAATTGCTTCATTGACAGCTGTGTAAAAATCAGGCTTTTAAAGGAGAACAGCTTTTGGCCATTTCCTGCTTATGCTCCACAAATAATATCACTAGAAATTTTGTAACAGCAACCTGTCAGGCAAATTTTAACTGCCTACATTCTCACAACTTCTGGCAGCACCCCTAATATTCAGCAGGGTGAAATAATTAACACTTTCCCCATGATGCTTCGATTTATCCCTCTTGTCCTAAAGTTGTCTGTGTAAGTAAACCTCCATGCCACATGTTAGTATATTACAATAATGGCTGATATAGCTCCTTGATCAACAACAACAGCAACGACAAACAGGATAAAGTTCCTTGTGAAATCCCAATAGTTTTGCTTACGTGGAGCATACGTAAGATAGAGCTTTACACATGAACAAATAATAAATTAGCTTTGGAACAAAGGTC
Source organism: Trichechus manatus latirostris (assembly GCF_000243295.1). NCBI lineage: Eukaryota > Metazoa > Chordata > Mammalia > Sirenia > Trichechidae > Trichechus > Trichechus manatus. The sequence goes on along the minus strand of NW_004443957.1, from coordinate 13,844,270 downwards.
CAAGTAAAACATGTCATGAGCTTTTCACGTTAGCTCAAGTTTGTTCTTTCAGCCATGAATTAAATGGGCCACAATCTTATCAACAGAGAAAATCAGGTATAGAGTAAGTCCCATGAGACGTAAGCATTGCAGTCTTTAAAATGGGAGGGCTTATTAGACTCCTGTCTCCACCACGCTGAGATTATTACCCAGCGGAGAACGTTTTTTGACCTCCTGTTGTTCTCAACTTCTGTTTATTCTGATGTGTCGGAGGACAGATGATTTAGGATTTGGGGCATGAGCTTCCTGTGATTAAATCACGGTAAGTGAGAGAGAAATAGAGATTTCCTCAATGAAAATTATTGCAGAGGATGGATTATAGGTTGGAAAAGTTTAGGATATGGCTAGTACATGGTTATAGGCTGGGCCAGTGATACTTCAGTAGTAGAATTCTCGCTTTTCCACGTGGGAGACATGGGTTCCTTCAATTCCTGGTCAATGCGCCTCATGTGCAGCCACCACCCGTCTGTCAGTGGAGGCTTGTGTGTTACTATGATGATGAACAGGTTTCAATGGAGCTTCCAGACTAAGATGGACTATGAAGAAAGTCCTGGTGATCTACTTCTGAAAATCAACCAATGAAAATCCTATGTATCACAATGGCCTGATCCACAACCGATCATAGGGATGACACAGGACCAGGTACACTTTGTTCTGTTGTGCATGGGGTCACCCTGAGTCAGGCCAACTCAATGGCAGCTAACAACAACAGCAACAGCAGTGTTTACAAGCCAGGAGAGAAGGAGAAATAGGTGTGATACTACTATTAACAAAATCCTTAATGTTGTTGGCAATTATCATTACTAAATATCAATAAAAATAGTTTGTATAGTAGTTACTGTTTATGAAATATGGATGATAAAATTAGACATAATCTTCCTCTCCCACACTCCATGTTCCCCTTTTAACAGATGAGAATACTCTGATACAGAGGAGAATACCAGATAAGTGGATTGCACAAGGTCTCACATTTCAGTGGTAAATCCGGTTCAACCTATTCTAGATCCTATACTAAATACTCCTCACTGAACCACTTATGTGACTTATGACTACCAAAAAAATATTCACTGTGCCACTTACAAGTTGGTGTCCTTGGGCAAGTCACTTGCCTCTGGGAATCTCACTTGGGTCATCAGCAAAATGATTAAAAATTTAAGATGATCCCCACAGTCCCACCCAGTGCTGAAAGTCCATTATTCTATGCAAACACAAGGGGCACAAATATACGAGAAGAAGCATTAAGAATTTAGTCTTCTTTGGAAGGAATCTCTGTGTTTCAGAAAGGGAGTGAAGCATAAGAGAAGTGAAGTATGAACCAGAAATCCTTGCCTGCTGGAGCAGTGACATTTAATAAAGTGATTAGGCAGTGACATTAAATAAGTTTTCAAGCCATTTGAGTGGTTAATTGGCCAACTCTATTGAGGAGATGTTTTCTTGAATAAATCTGAGGGTGTTGGTGGTAAAAATTCACAGAAAGTATTATTTGTTCTTGTCATCCACAACATCTTGATAGAAAGTCTCTTGTTTTTACTAGAAAGGGAAGATGGATAGGGGAAATGATAGGACATTCTGGGGTGTAGACTCCTCAAGGACAAAGGTGGTTGTAGGAGTGCTATCAGCTGAAATCAATGACTTTTACTCTTTCTTCCTGCTGGAATAATCTTCCAGCCTCAACGGAGAGTAGTCATGGCATTTTCATGCCAATAATGTTCCCCTGGTTGCATCTCATAGAGTTTCAGCAGCTCCCATCATTCCCCCATTTGAACCCAGGAAGGTCTGATGCCTCTATTGCCACTGTCCTCTCAAGGCTCTGTGATACACCCTTCAGCTTCACTTCCAGGCCTGGCATGAAACTGGACAGCTACATTTTATGCATTTCCCCACTGCTAGGCAGGAAATTACTTAAAATAGGTGAAGCATATGGCTATCCCCACTGCATAAAATGTATGATCAATATTATTTATGCCAAGGTAGGCACTCATCTTAATTGTTGTTGTATTGTTAGTTGCTGTTCAATTCCTACTCATGGCGATCCCAGGACTCCTGATCATAATGACTGTTTACTAAATGTCATTACATTCACCTGAGACGTTTAAGAGAGGAGGCTTGGAGAGGTAAAGAGACTTGCTAGAGGACATCACACAAGGAAGCTGAAGAAGAAAAACTCTGATATTCTGACTCCAAGACCTGTAATTCAGCTCTCCTTATCCTCTCTCACTTCTGTCCATCAAACAGTCTATTGATTATTACATAACTTGTATGTACAAAGACTGTCCTACATGATGGAGGTCAGTCTGGTGAAGAAGGCAGACCCAGCCCTTGCCCTCCTGGGGCAGGAACAAAATGTAGGCCTTGAGGATACTGCAATGAGTTTAAAGAATCTCACACACACTCACATGCACACATATATAGCTTTAGTGACATTAGGCCTTGCAGGCTCCATCCCCTCAGGGCCCCCAAAATTTATAGGTTTCTGCTGTGTGATAACCAGCCCATCACTTATCAAGGACAGATTCATCTGTTAGTTGCTGAGGATTCATATTTGCCTGGCGGGTGTCCTTGGCACTTTCTTTGGAGAGACAAGTTAACTGACAGATTGTGCTGGGCCCCACATGATAAAGACAGGGTCATAGTGGGCAGACCAGTGACACCTGCCCGGGAGCCTCCCATGAGGTCACGAGGTCTACAGAACACAGAGAAGGCACTGCCGATCAAATAGAACATCTAAATGAAAAGATCCACATTTCAGAGCCTTTAAAACCTGATCTCCATGCAGATTAACCTTCCTCAAGACCATTTCCATTCTACTCCTTCCTTAAGAAACTTCTGCATCTCCTTGTGGCCTTGAGAATAATCTCACCACCCTAGCCAGGAGTTGAAAATCCCCATCGGCTGCTCCCTAGAGGATGGTTACCAGCATAGGCTTCTCAGATTGACTCCACCACTTAATTTTATTTTTTTTTAATTTTTGGCCTCAAGTTCCTCATCTGTAAAGAAAGGATAATAATAATAGTGCTACCTCATAGGGTTGTAGAGATTAAATGAGTTAATATTCGTAAAGCCCTTAAAACGTGTCTGGACCATGAATGTGTTCTCTTATTATTTCTTACAATGTTCCAACATAGGTTATTAGAGCTAAAAAGAGAAAAAGAGTCCAGAGGAACCACCTAATCCAATATTTATTTACGTGTTAACCTATATATTTATCTATTACAGACGAGAAAACTGAGGCATGAGAAGGTAAAGTCTCTTGCTAAAAAATGTGTCCTCATTAACCTTTGCAAGTCCCCACAGGTCACTCCATGTAACTTCGCTTGTCTTCCTCCTGCTCCTCCAGCATTTGGCCCAGTCCAGGGCCCCTTTGCCTTCATCCTGTGGCCTCTATCACTTGATACCGGTTGGTGTGGGACTCACCATTGTACTCACTCCTACCTTTCCCCTCTGTATGTCTGCATCTGTCCATCACATCTTTTAGACTTATATTCTCCAAGAAGCCTTTCAAAACTAGGCTGTGTTGATTTCTTGGTTACTCTGTCATCCCTGGGTGTCACAAATGGTTAAAGTTCTCAATTGCTAACCAAAAGGTTGGTGGTTTGAGTCCAACCAGAGGTGCCTCAGAAGAAAGACCTGGTACCTGCCTAGGGATTTACTTCTGAAAAATCAGCCATTGAAAACCCTATGGAGCACAGTTCTAGTCCAACACACATGGGACTTCCATTAGTTAGAGTCAACTCGATGGCAACTGTTTTCTTTTTCTTTCTTTCTTTTTTTTTAAATTCCTGCAGCATTTGGTCCCTAGTTAATTTCCACCTGATCATGATATGGGACTGGGATGGGTGTGGGGGGGTGGGGAGGAATCCAGAGATTACATGGCCTGGTGGCTCTCAACAATCAGGAGTGTGTGTCGTAGTAGTGTGTATCTGTATATGTATGTGTACGTGGGGGAGGGCTGGGGAAAGAGCAGGAGGGAAAGAGGAAATAACTGACAACTTGGGTTGGGGTATATTTTTATACTTCGGTATATTTTAGAAGCTTCCAGGAGATTTTGATACAGCTCTCCAGTTGAAAACCAGTGATCTGATCCCTTTCTTATCACACAACAGATGAGAAAACTGAGGGCCACAGAATAGCAGTGGCTTATTCAATGTCATACAACTAGTAAAAGGCAGAATCAAGACTTGAACGTGGATCTCTCAATGCTGTATACAGCTCACTGTGCCTCTATATATTTCATATGTGTCAGTCATATATTGAAATTTTCAGAAGCCAGGATCCATGAGTCCCAGAGCTAGCCGCCATCATCACAACCAGCTAGGCTTATATATTGGTTACTATGTGCCAGACACTGATCTAAACAATCCCCATGCATTAACTCATTTAATTCTCATAAAACCCTGTGAGGTTGGTGTTATTATTATGACTATTTTACAGAGGAGAAGACTCAGGAACAGAGAAGCCAGTATTGTTCATACAAGAAAGGTTTAATAAATGACCTAGAAACCTAAGATCCACAGACTTGACTCTGATAAGCGAGTGTAGTCAGGGGAGGTTACCTTAGATTCCTCTAGGTCACTCTCACTAAGACAAATGCTTTGGGTTGTAGAAAAGTCTAAAATCTTACAGTACAAAAGCAGCATTCCCCTAAAATCATTTTCCTGGCTTGGATAAGGACATTTAAGCCTCTTGCTCTTCGGGAAGCTGCATGGTTCCTGTTTACATGGTTTGTCAGCATGGCCTCATCAGGAGGCAATTATATTTCACTTGTTACCTTGAAAACTGTAAAATAAGGCAGGTTCCCCATAACCAGGGCCTTGGTGGACAACCCACAGTTGCTGGTTTCCTGCCTGCCCCTGAGTCACAGTGCTCTTCGCTCATCTCCCCAAACCCAGCTGAGCCTGTGGCCAGTCCCCCATCCTGTTCATTTCTGCTTAGTTCCCCATCCCTTCCTTTCTACCCAACCTCAGCATGACCATCTAAGGTGTAAGGACTTGCACCCTTGCTAGTTCTTGGGCCTCCTACTCTCAGCATCTCCACTTCCTGTTGTAGGGAGACAGACTTCCAAGAAATGCCTACCCCTTTGCCTGACTCTGAATTGCTCCACCACCTGGAGTTCCACTCTATGTATTCTGGCTAACAGGTTAGACATCCTAATATCAAGATTGCCAGATTGCCTGCATCATGCCGTTTGGACTCTGCCCTGGGTATACTTTCTCACTGGGCCCGCCTACCGAAGCTAGTTTAGTCATTTTCTCCATCTTCCTTATTGCCACTTGGTCCCATATCCCAGGGAAAGACCCTTTTCTGTGCCTGCCTCTTTCCTGGTAGCCTGGTTTCCATTGCTGAACCCCCAGTTTACGTCTCACCAGAGCCTGCGCTGTCTATACACATAAGGCAGCTTAAGCATTTTCTCAGGTCTCAGGAGTCCAAATAAACCTAAGCCAGTCACATAGAAATTGCTGATCACTGTACAGCCTGCAGAACTGAGGTGGGGATGCCAAGCGACTCTTCATTCTGACCCACAGCCCTCATTGTTACTCTTGCTCATGGCTTTCTGCCAAGCCTGTCACTGAATCTGAACTTTTAGCCCAAGCTCTGCCCTGTTTGGGCCCTGGCACAGACCAGAATGTAAAATGATAATGCCCTGAGCTGTGCCAAACAGCACCGAGCTCCTGCAATGTTGCAGATGCAGCTGTGACCAGCAAACACATTGTTTCCGGGATTGTGTTTGTAAATATATGAGTTGCCTGACAGCTTGTGGAATTAAATATAGATGCTACATCACAAACTCAAGCTGAAATAAACTATATGCTGCTCAATGAATGTCAATAAGTACACTGAGAAAGAATCATTATCCGTTTTTGCAGTGTAGTCCAGAAATCCATCCTTAAGTGTTTTTCTTGATGAGGGCGACTTTTCTTTTTTCCACAGGCTCTTGACTAGAGCTGGGGGGCAGCTGCGGGGAGGGTGGGACAAAGAGACAAAGGGAGTGCCATCAGTAAGGTTGCTGTGTTGAGGAAGTGTGTTGTGGTGGCAGAAGCCAGCTTGGGGGTCTACCAGGTAGACTACGAAATCACGACCAACTTTTGGGATTGCTGGCCTCAAGGCACTATTTCTAAAAGTATAGCCCAGGGCTCCCAGTGGTTTGCAAAAACCTTCTAATGGCAAGGAAGCCCATCCATCACTGCCAGTCCTCCTTCAGTTCTTGAGCCAAATGACTCACCTTAGACTGATTTCCACCGACAACCAGAGCCTATATATTAGCAAACTATTAGATTAATAATGGCAAGTTACCAGAAGTTGGTATTCATACCCTAAAATCAGCATTCTGGAAGAGTTTACTGGGGACTCTCATTCAGTATTCAGCTGAGAAGGCTTGGTGCCATGAAATCCTGGGGGTTGATGCAAAGCCCTGACTGCCCTGCACAGATCACTGGAATCCCCACTCCAGGTGGTGGTGAAAAATGAAGGGCACTTTGCATTCAGGGCATCTTCACTGTTGTTTTGAGGGGTTAGGGTTTTACTTGTGTTGATAATGTTGTACTTATGCAAGTGTTATGTTATTGCCAATTATATTTATTCACATATATATGTATGTATTTGTTTGTTGTGTTCCCCTTCACTTCCAAAAAAGTGGGGCTATAGACTTAGATAGGCTGCAGTAATTCTGACCCTGTCTGGTGGTCCTTGTGCAAAATTGTTTGAGAGCCTCCAATGGAAGAACTAGAGTAATTCTACAGAAACCTAGCTTAATTCTGGCTCAGATTGCTACTGAATTGCTAAATCATTTTTGAAAAAATAAATCCTTTCTAAAATGTAATAATTCTCCTACTTCCTTCCTTATAGGAAAGTTAATAAATACCTACTCTTTCATCCAACTAATGTTCATTGGAGGAAGAATATTCCATTTAGCTTGAATGTAGAATGTATGAAGGGGGAGGGTGGAGAAAAGGCTAAAAGGTAATGCTTGGATTTCTTTGAAAGAAAGATGTGTACAAATCCTTTTACAATTCTCTAGCGGCACACTCTATTAACCAAAGTCATATTAGCAAGACTTTGGTGACCAGGACACATCCACAACTCAGTGACAAATGAGGCTCCAATCAGTGACTCAAAATTTAGGTTAAATTAGTATCAGCCAATAATTATGAATTATATAAGTGATTTTCATTCAAATTCTTTGGAAAAATAGTAAAAAGAACTCCATAAAGAATTTTTAAAATTATATTCCATTCCTCAAACATAGTGAGTAATAGAGAATTTACTGAAGACAGAGCCAACCATTTACTCCAGTAGTTCTCAACAGGGGGTGATTTTTGGCCTAAGGGAACATTTGGCAATGTCTGCTGACATTTTTGGTTGTAACAACTGGGATATGGGGTGCTACTGGCATTTACTGGGTAGAGGCCCGGGATGCTGCTTAACATCCTACAATGCACAATACAACACTCACAACAAAGAATTATCTGACCCCAAATGTCAAGAATGCTGAAGTTGATAAAACTTGCTTACACCAACAAATTCTAATGAATTCAAACTAATAAAGTGTCTCTAAAGAGTGGAAGACCAACTTCTTAGCAATATTTTTTATGGACATTTAGTTTCCCAACACATGCCATGGTGGCAAAAACCAAACATTATTTGTTTCCACAACCCTTCCTATTAGGCCTCCTATTTTATGTTTAATAGGTCCTCAAAAACAACAGCAACAAAGACAATAATAATAAGACCTATTTATTGAATGCTTGTTTGGGTTTGTTTTCTATTGGGCATTATGCTAAGCACTTAGCTTCCAACAAAACAGGTATTATCAATCTATAAGGAATTAATATGAGGAAAACATGATTCTGAGAGATTAAGATACTTGTACAACTTTCTTCCTTTCTTCCTTTGTAATTTAGTGCAAAAGCCAACAGGCAGTCCAAAAGCCAAGAGGAACCTAGTGAAGTTCAGGATCTCTGTGAGGTAGGCAGTTGAGTGGAGCAGCAGACCAGTGGAGTCTGGATATTTGTTACATACAGGGGAATTTGAACAATAAATAAAGATTTTGAAGATAATGGGGGCCAAGTTTCTCAAAGTCAAAGAAAGCAGTTATAACTATGGAAAGGATAAAAGTTAAAATAAAACCTGTAGTATGGCCTTGGAATTAGAGGAACAAAATCATGGTTTTCAAGATAGACAGATAGATAAAAGTGTGCGTGTGTGACCAGACTTAATGGTCTGACTGAGACTGGAGGTGCCCCGGAAGGCATGGCCCCTGGACTCTCTATCAGCCCAGAACTAAAACAATTTCCAAGGCCAACTCTTCAGACAGGGATTGGACTGGACTGTGGGACATAAAGCGATACTCGTGAAGAATATGCCTCTTAGTCAAGTAGATACAAGAGACCAAAGCGGCAGCTTCTGTCCAGAGGTGAGATGGGAAGGCAGAGAGAGTTAGGAGCCGGTTGAATGTTCATGGGGAATCAGGGGTGGAGGGGAGAAGTGTGCTGTCGCAGAATTGGGTGAGCGGTTGGGGTCTCATAACAATGTATGTAAAAAAAAATTTTTGTATGGAGACTAACTTGGAATGTAAACTTCATTTAATTACAAAATTTAATTATAAAAATAAAGCGTGTGTGCTCTTGCTAGAGTGCTCGTGCGCATGTGTACCGTAATAAAATGTGATATCCTGGATTGGATTCTGCAGCAGAAGAAGAAGATTAGTAGAAAAACTGGTGAAATCCAAATTGAACTTGTAGTTTATAGTATTATACCAACATTAATTTCTTAGTTTTGACAAATATATCATAGTTGTGTAAAATATTAATGTTAGGGAAAGCTGGGTGAAGGATCACAGGAACTATGTATTCTTGGAAACTTTTTGTAAATCTAAAATTATTCCAAAATACAATGTTTATTTAAAATTGAAGTGTGTGTATTTATACACACACACACACACTTATACACACACACACACAAAGAATAAAAGTGCTATTCTCCAGGAAAAGGGAATCAGGGCTCCCTGGAGAAATGGATGATTACAAGACTGTAGCTGGAAAAGTATAAGATGAGCCTGGGACATCTTTTTATGACAGAAACATTGGTGTGCTGGTAAATGATTAACAACTGGTTCTCTGGGGAAACACTTGATTGTAGCATTTTCCAAAGACCATAGTGTAAATACTCTCACCATGTCTGATTCCAAGCCACCAACATGATGTCAACTGGCTCACAAATTTCCTGCAAATTTAACAATGGGGTCTTGCAAGCCAGTGTAAGTCATTCCCAGCACTCCACTGGATTAAAAACACAAAACGAAACAGAAAAGCAAAGAATAATGACTATATAGTGAAAGGACATCAAACCAGCTTGAAAAGGCTCCCCCTAAGGGCTCCTGGGACAATTTGAGCACCAAAATAAATAATAATACTAATGGATTACATATTCCATTAAATAAGTTAGGAATACACGAGACCACACTGATACACACACACACACACACAGATTTAAATAAATAGAAAACTTTTCCTCCCAATAGAATGACTCACAACTAATAAATGTAGAAAAATTGAAGAATTAGAAAACCATCATTTAGAAATTATTATAGTAATAATTCATTCATACAAGAAACATAAATCAATGCTAAACCATGGGGTGAAATTTGGATGGGGAACAGGATATTTCATAGTCTCAAAGCATCTTCCTCAAAATATGTATTAATTATTTAGAGAAAAAAATAACTTTACAGTGGACAGCCATCACCTCACTCAAGTGATCAAAATCAACAGTCACCAGTAAGCAGTAAGACAAATCAAAATCATGTGCCACCTTATAGGGCCCACCTCTGTGATATTCCTACAAAAGTTCATAATTTCAATCTCAGTGTGAGGAAACGTCAGACAAACCTAAACTGAGGGACATCCTACAAAATAACAAGCGTGTAACCTTCAAAATATGAAGGTCAAAGAAGGACTGAGGAACAAACTGCTCCAGATAGAAGGACAACAAGAGACATGACAACTGCGTGCAATGTGCAATCCTGGATTGGATTCTTTCTTATCAAGGACATTATCAGAACAGTTGCAAAACTTGAATAGGGTCTCTGGGTCAAGGATACTTGAGAATTCTTTGTTTTCTTTTGTAACTTTTCTATGAAATTGAAATTATTAGGAAGTACAAAGGAAAAAAAAGAGAGAAACTTGTACATTGGTACAAGCTGGGAAGGAGGCCTGGTTGCACAATGGTTAAGCACTTGTCTGCTAACCAAAAGTTCACCTGGCAATCTGCTTCTATAAAGATTTAAGCCTAGGAAACTCTATAGGGTAATTGTACCCTGTCATATAGGGTCACTATGAGTCGATATCGACTCGATGCCATACAACAACAACACAGAGCCAACACTGGAACCCGAAATTGTTCTCACTCCAACACCTATACAATTTATCAATCCATGATTCTAAAATATGTTTGTCTATTGAAATCACTGAGAGGTTGTCTCAGATATTGCTGTAAGATAGACAGATCCTCACCATTTCTAACTTAGTAGATATAACTGGAGATTTGCTACATTATAGTGACTAGATCCAATGCCGTCCAATAGAAATATAATGCAAATCACATATTGTCTTAGTTATCTAGTGCTGCTATAACAGAAATACCACAAGTGGATGGCTTTAACAAAGAGAAATTTATTTTCTCACAGTCTAGGAGGCTAGAAGTCCAAATTCAGGTCATCCGTTCCAGGAGAAGGCTCTCTCTCTCTGTGGGGTCTAGAGGAAGGTACTTCTCATCAGTCTTCCCCTGGACTAGGAGCTTCTCCACACAGGAACCCCAGGTCCAAAGGATACACTCTGCTCCTGGTGCCCCTTTGTTAGTGGTATGAGATCCCCCCTCTCTGCTTGCTTCCCTTTCTTTTTATCTCTTGTAAGATAAAAGGTGGTGTGATGCAAAAGGACAAATATTGTATGAGAGCTCTACTGTAAAAACTCATGTAAAAGTTTACACACAAAAAGAAACAATCTTTGTTGGTTACAAGGGATGGGGGGGTAGGGGGGGAACTAAATAGACAATAGATAAGTGGTAACTTTGGTGAAGTGTAAGACAGTACACAATACTGAGGAAGCCAGTACAACTTGTACAAGGAAAGGTCATGGAAGCTCCATAGACACATCCAAACTCCCTGAGGGACTGAATTGCTGGGCAGAGGGCTGTGGGGACCATGGTCTCAGGGAACATCTAGCTCAACTGGCATAACACAGTTTATAAAGACAATGTTCTGCATTCTACCTTTGTGAGTAGCATCTGGGGTCCTAAAAGCCTGTGAGCAGCTATCTAAGATACTCCATTGGTCTCAGTCATTTGGGAGCAAGGGAGAATGAAGAGAACAGGATACAAGGAAAAGATTAGTCCAAAGGACTAATGGACCACAGCTACCGTGGCCTCCACCAGACTGAGTCCAGTACAGCTAGATGGTGCCCGGCTACTGCCACTGACTGCTCTGACTGGGATCACAACAGAAGGTCCTGGACAGAGCCGTAGAAGGATGTAGAACAAAATTCTAACACACACAAAAAGACCAGATCTACTGGCCTGACAGACTGAAGAAACCCTGAGTGTAGGGACTCCGGACACCCTTTTAGCTCAGTGGTGAAGTCACTCCTGAGGTTCACTGTTCAGCCGGGGATTGCACAGCCCCATCAAACAAAACTGGACTAATGAGGCACAGCAGTCCAGGGACAAGGACTAGAAGGTAGCAGAGGACAAGAAAGCTGGTGATAGGGAACCCAAAGTTGAGAAGGGACAGTGTCAACATGTCGTGGGGTTGTTAACCATTGTCATAGGGCAATATGTGTAATAACTGTTTAATGAGAAACTATTCTGTTCTGTAAACCTTCATCTAAGGTACAAAAATAAAAAAGAATTATCTATACGAGATCAAATTGACAACAGCAACTCAAAAGGTTTGATGGGAAGCCTAGGGGGCAGTGAGTTGATTATAATGGTGATGGAATAATTTGGAAAAGGATAGTGAGAATAGCAGCACAACTGGAAGAATGTAATCGATGTCACTGAATTGTGTGCATGTAGAAACTTTTGAAATATTGTAACTTTAGCTATGTATATTTTCACCAAAAAAGAAAGAAGGTCCTCCAAGGTCGAGAAGGGAGAGTGTTGACATGTTGTGGGGTTGTTAACCAATGTCATAAAACAATATGTGTGCTGACTGTTTAATGAGAAACTATTTAATCTGCAAACCTTCATCTAAAGTACAATAAAAAAATTAAAAAAAAACAAGTGGTGTGATGTTTAAGATTGTGTGTCAACTTGGCTGGGCCATGATTCTCAATGTTTATATGTGATCATTCGCAGGCTTGAATTTGCTGTGAGTAGCCAATCAGATGAAAGGGAGTTTCCTTGGGGGCGTGGCCTGCATCTGAATATAAACAGACATTCTGGCTTTTTGCTCACGCTGGATCTGGATCCTGTGGCTGCCTCCTGTCGTCTCACCTCCGGTTCTTGGGACTTGAGCTGTCAGCTTATTTGCCAAACTTGGGATTTGTGGATCTTCACTGCCTGTGAGTGGAGCCCTGCTCTCTGACCTGCTGATCTTGGGCTTGCCAGCTTCTGTGTCTGCGTGAATTGGGAGAGGCCTCTACCCTGATCCATGGACTTAGGGTGTTCTAGCCTCTACAATCACGTGAGCTGTTTCCTTGATATAAATCTCTCTCTCTATATATGTATACACTTTACTGGTTTTACTTCTCTAGGGAACCCAGCCTAGGACAGGTGGTGCAGGCCACACTCTGGGGAAACTCCCTTTACGTTGGATCAGAGATGTGATCTTAGTAAGGGTGTCACAATCCCACCCTAATCCCCTTCAACATAAAATTACAATCACAAAAGGGAGGACAACCACACAATACTGGGAATCATGGCCTAACCAAGTTGACACATATCATGGGGGGACACAATTTAATCCATGACAAATATATAATTTTAGATGTACTAGTAGCCACATTAAAAAGATAAAAAGAAATAGATGAAGTTAATTTTAATGATATGTTTTATGTCACTCATGTATCCAAAATATTGTCATTTCAACATATAATTAATATAAGAAAATTATTGCAAGATTTTTGCAATATTTTTCAGACTAAGCCTTGGAAATATGGTATGTATTTTACACTTACAGTACATCTCAATTTAAGTACTAATTTTTCATCAGAAATATTTGATCTATATTTAGATTTCATAAATTTTACAGTTGAAAAAATAGATTCACATATTCAAGTTAATCCAAGTATACTTAATTTTTTTTTCAATAAATGAATTGAGTGTGTTTTTAAATTTAAAATAATTAAAATTAAATAAAATGAGAAATTTAGTTATTGGACAGCACAGGGCTGGACAGGTTCAGAATTGATCTGTTCCTACACATTCCTGTGTATGTACACTGCTCACCCATCCCCATATATGGATACACACTCTAACCTTATGAGGAGCAGTGTACTCTTTCCGTCCAGTTGCCTTAAGCATAAAGATTTTAAGTAAAGCATGGTTCCACGCAAGTAAGGGGACTAGAGGTCATGGCTCTTGGTTAACCAAAACTAGTTGCCATCAAGTCAATTCAAACTCAAATTCCAACTCATAGTGACCCCATGTGTTTCAGAGTAGAAATGTGTGTGGGATTTTCAATATCTGTGACCTTTCAGAAGTAGATCCCCAGGCCTTTCTTCTGAGGTGACTCTGGGTGGACTTGAACCACCAACTTTTTGGCTAGTAGCTGAGTGCCTAACCATTTGTGCCACCCTACTTCAACTGCTAGGTTACCCTCTCTTACATCATGGCTGCCTCTGAAGTAGAAGTTAGGTGAATAAATATGGAAACTACACATCAGAATGCTACCTCAAGGGAAAGTCCTTTACAACTGAAAGCACCAGGCAAATGTTCATTGTTCATGTTATTTTCATTATTCTTAGAGGTCGGAACCGGACAACAGAAGACCTAAGGTCATTACCCTCACAAACTCCTCTGACTTTGAGCAAGTCACCGAATTCGCTGTTTTGATTTCTCCTCCATAATGATAATAAAAGTATGCACTACCCTTTCCACACCAACCCTCACACACCTGCACTGCAAAATGAATTAGAAAATATCTGCAAAATGCCGTGCTCTCCTGAGAGAAAAGTATTGCAAATGAATTTATATGAATAATTATTGCCGAGTGCTGTAATTACACTTTTTATTTTCTTTGTTATGATTATATGCATTTCCTAATTTTCTACAAAACAATACATTATTTTAATAATCAGAAAAAAAATCCTTTTACCTAATTAAAACAAAAATTTTTTTTTTGAATGTTAGGTAGTAGGAATACTCTCTGTCTCCATTTTGCTCATCATCTGTAAGAGTCTGAGCAAAACCTGAGTCTTAGCTGTTCTTACTAGACAGCATCAGCCACCAGCTGGTCAGACAATCTTTTCATTTGTTCTGTCTCAGCACCTCACACTTGGTTGCTCCACTTGTGTGAGGTGAAGCTGGGGTTTAGTCTAAGCAAACAGAAACAATTCATCACATTCATTCACAAATGTCACTTCTTCAGCTATCACCTGGCCTTACCATCCTTGACATTCTGCCAACTCTACAGCCTTGTGCTTAGTCAGTCCTTGGCCAAGGAGCCTGTGGATGGCCCCAGCAGATCCTGGAACTAGCACGGGTGATTCAGCAGGACAGGGCTTTCTGTCTTACCCCATCCATTCTCACTCTCTGCCGTAATGAGTTGCCCACAGGCTGAAACTGCCCTCCGTACATCTCAGCTGGCATGGAGGGGCTAAAGAGCTCATATGCTGTCTGTGCTTGTTGCCCCCTGAAGTTTCAATTAAAGCTGCTCTCAAATTGTGTGTGTGTAACATCCTGACTTAGAAACCTCCCCTCCCCTATGGGGTCACTGCATACTGCAGTGCAGATTATCTTTGCACAAAACCAAGAAGCACCATTCACAGTGCAGTCAAAGTGAATGGCATCCTTTGGAATTGAGCAGAACACAACCAGCATGGTCACCTACAAGGTTCTGCCTCTTCCCGTGTCTTCTCTCTTAACCCTTGTTATGGATTGAGTTGTGTCCCATGAAAAGGTACACTGAAGTTGGTTAAGAGTTCAGCTGCTAACCAAAAGGTCAGCAGTTT
>NW_004443957.1:13827927-13828967 GCF_000243295.1 Trichechus manatus latirostris | reverse complement strand
TTCATTATCCATTACTGTGTAACAAGTTATCTCAAAACTTAGCAGCTTAAAACAACACAAATATTTTCTATCTCATGCAATTTCTGTGGCTCAAGGGCCAAACTCCCGGTGTTTCTCCAGTCTCCTTTAGAACACCTATATGGTTGCTATAAGTCAGAATCAACTCTACAGCAATGGGTTTAGTTTTTTGGAACCCCTGTGCCTGTGAGTGTGACCTTATTTGGAAATAGAGTTTTACTTTTGTTATCGCTTAAATTAAAGGAGGTCATACCAGAATAGGGTGGGTCCTAATCCTGATCCTTCTCAGTGAGGTTTTATGAAAGGGGAGAACAGACACGAAACAGAGTCACACACACAAGGAAAAGATATGTCTACAAGCCAAAGAATGACAAGAAACACCTGGGGCTATAAGAAGCTGAAAGAGATAAGGAACGTCTTCCCCTAGAGCTGGCAGAGAGAGAGCACAGCCCTAATGATGCCCTGAATTCAAACCTCCAGCCTCCAGAACTGTGAGAAAATAAATTTCTGTTCTTTAAAGCCACCCACCTTGTAGTACTTTGTTACGGCAGCCCTTGGAGACTAAGACAACCCCCAGAAGTGACAATTAAGCCCTTCTCTTGGTGATACAGCACAGTTGTAAAGGGCTAAGGGCCATGAGTAAGAAAAGACCCAACAACAAAGAACATGAACAATAAGGACTGATTTGTCTAACCAGGTAGGCCGTTGCTGGGTACCAACAACATACCCCAAGAGTAGAGTCTCCTGAGGTGGTTGGCCGGGTTAAAACACTTGAGGCTATGCTACAAACATAGAATGTGGTGGAGGAGGAGCCAGAGAGTAATGAGCACTACTTATGGATTCAGTACCTGTAGAGAGGTTTGTCTCAGAAGGGCAGTTGTCAGCAGTTAGTGGGTGGTAACACCGCCGTACAGGAGTAAGCGCACTTCTTTTTTTTTTTTTAATATTTTATTGTACTTCAGGTGAAGGCTTACAGAACAGATAGTTTCTCATGTAACAGTAACACACATGCTGTTTTATGA
>NW_004443957.1:13762302-13826892 GCF_000243295.1 Trichechus manatus latirostris | reverse complement strand
ACCAGCTTTCCTGTCCCCTTCTGCCTTCTGGCCCTTGTCCCTGGACTGCTGTGCCTCATTAGTCCCATTTGGTTTTATGGGGCTGTCCACTCCCCGGCTGAATGGTGAACCTCAGAAATGACTTCACCACTGAGCTATAAGGGTGTCTGGGGGCCAAACTCCCGGTGTTTCTCCAGTCTCCTTTAGAACAGTAAATCTGGTCTTTTTTTTGTGAGTTAGACTTTTGTTCTACATCCTTCTCCAGCTCTGTCCAGAACCGTCTGTTGTGATCCTGGTCAGAGCAGTCAGTGGTGGTGGCCGGGCACCATCTAGCTGTACTGGACTCAGTCCGGTGGAGGCCTTGGTAGCTGTGGTCCATTAGTCCTTCGGACTAATCTTTTCCTTGTATCCCGTTCTCTTCATTCTCCCTTGCTCCCGAAGGGATGAGACCAGTGGAGTATCTTAGATGGCTGCTCCAAGGCTTTTAAGACCCCCGACGCTACTCACCAAGGTAGAATGTAGAGCGCTGTCTTTATAAACTGTGTTATGCCAATTGAGCTAGATGGGAACCAGCCTCTTAGTGGAGTGAGGAGAGGAAACCAACCAGAGGAAAACTGGAAATGATACAGATGGAGAAAAATCCCAGGAAGATGGCTACCAAATCAGCAACTGATGTCTGGAATTCTACGCTTGTAGATGAGAAAGGCCCTTGATTCACAGAGGAAGAAGCAGAGTCCAGAGTGTAGTAACAGGTTTAGGCTTAGACAGCCAGTTAGTGGCAGAGCCAGGATTAGAATCAAGGTAGGTCTTGGTCACCCAGCCCCAGGGACTCTGCATTGCACCCCATTTTTCTGACAAATCTATGGTTCCAACAAATACCCAAGGCACTCTGTTATCCACATGCCCACCCTAACATATCCAGACTATAGGGTAACATTTATATCCACCAACCTCACTCTTCCACTTCAGTGCCTCTTTTCTACTCTGTGTTCTTCCCTCCCTCTGCCCTGGGCACTGAGCTTTCTCAGAGCCCATCTTCTCCCTACCTGCCCACCTGGGATCTTGGTTTTACAAAGTTGGTAGCCACTCGGGCTCTAGGTGACGTCTTTCTTCTTCTACAGGGGTTGTTTTCAGTAGGATACAAAGGCCAGTAGTAAATCAATAACCCTTCATTTAGAAAAGAGGAGGGTAGGGACTCAGGCTTTTAATTCAAATCTAGAAACTCCTGGGGCATTATCAGGAGCAGTCTAAAAATAAGTCTTTGAAAAGCATGATGCTGCTACTGTTGGAACTTTATAGCTTCCTGACCATAAACAGGAGCAGCTTGCCATGGGACCATAATTAGCTGAAATCTCCCTTGCCTGTTCTGTTAAGTCTTCCTCTTAACTCTCTGCTACCATATGCATTATCTATGGCTTTGGGGCTCTTTATTTCTTTTATTCTCTCCTCCTTTCTCTTCTTTCCACATGTCTCTTTCCTGATCTCTGCATCTGTCCTTTTTCTTCTTTCTAGGAGTCTTTGAATTTCCCTCTCTCAGTGTGTTTCTATCTGATATGCCAAGTACTTCTGTCAGTGTATAAAGTCTAATTTGTCAGTGCAGCCACACTGAGTATCCATAAACACATATCTTCCTCATATATTTACAAAGATGATCTTCCAAATGTCAGTGCATATCCTAGGACCTGCCATGCTTCCTACCAATCTTGGGACTCCTATCACCGTATGTCCTTAAACCTGTTCTGGCCCAACTGTCTCCACTCAGAAAACAAGGACACAGATCTGTGGGCAAGTATGTGAATGGGTCAGGAGTACTGAGGGCATGACCGTGTGCTTTAAGGCCAATGCTGTGCTGTCTAAAATAACACACTTAAGATTCCACAATCTAGCATAGGAATCCTGCATTTTCTTTGACCCAACAAACCTGCATCTGGACAATTATTTTGAAGATGTACACAAAGATTTAGCTATAACGACAACTTGAATGAATCTTGAAAACATTATATTGAGTTGAAAAAGGACAAATAATTTATGATCCCACTTATATGAAATAGGCAAATGTATAAGGACTAAAGTTTATTAGTGGTTACCAGGGATGAGAGGGAAGAGGAAAGGGGGAGTCATTGCTTAGAGGACACTGAGTTTCTATTAATGGCAGTGAAATAATTTGGAAAAGGATAGTGGTGATAGTTGCATAGCATGATGAACATATCAACGTCACTAAATCATACATGTAAAAATTGTTGAATTGGCAAATGTTTTGTTATGTATATTTTTGCTGTTGTTAGACCCATAGTAACCCCATGTGACAGAATAGAACTTCCTCATGGGGTTTTCTTGGCTGTAATCTTTACGGAAGCATCTGGCCTTGTCTTTATCCCATAGAGCTGCTGGGTGGATTTGAACAGCCAACCTTTGGGTTAGCAGCCGGATATTTAACGGTTTGCACCACCAGGGCTCCTTTATTTTTACCACAAAAAAAAAAAAAAAAAAGATACTATTATAAGGATGTTTGTTGGTTGGCAACCTCCATTTATCTGGCATTCTATTTCCTTAGTGTATTCATTATCCATTACTGTGTAACAAGTTATCTCAAAACTTAGCAGCTTAAAACAACACAAATATTTTCTATCTCATGCAATTTCTGTGGCTCAAGAGTTTGGAAGGACTTTAGTTTGGTAGTTTTGGCTCTGGGTCTCTTATAATGTTGCAGTCAAGATGTCAGCTGTGGCTACAGTCATCTTAAGGCTTGACTAGGGTTGAAGAATCCATTTCTAAGATAGCTATTCTCAAGGCTGGCAGATTGGTGCTATCTGTTGGTAGGCGGTCTCAGTTTGTCTTCCCATGAACCTCTCCAATAAGGCAGCTTGTACATCGTCACAACATGGAGGCTGTCTTCACCAAGAGCCATAATCCCAATGAGAGAAGGTAGAAGCTATAATGACTTTTATGACCTAACCTTGAAAGTGACACACCGTAATTTCTGCTGTATTTGTTGGTCACACAGACCAATCCTGGCATACTGTGGGAGTAGTCTACAGAGGGTATGGATGCCAGGAACCAAGGATCATTGAACCTCAACTTGAAGGCTGGCTACCACATATGGGGAAGTCTTCATCAAGAGATATATCCTTGGTCTCTGTGAGTTTGGGAGAAGTACAGAGTTCATCTAGCCCTGGTAGTTCTGGACTTTTTCTCTTTGTGCTTGCCTGCAAATAGATGTGCATTCTGCCTGCTCTTTTGTCATCCAGTCTTAGCATAACAAGTTCTGCTTCTATTGAACAGTGGTAACTTGGAGGAGAACATTGTCTGACTCACTTTCTTTGAACACATAATCAGGAAGGATCAAGTGCTAGAGAAGGACATCATGTCTTGCAAAGTAGAGGGCCAAAGAGGGCATGGGAGATCCTTAGTGAAATGGATTGGCACAGTGGCCACAACTACGAACTTGAACATGCTGGCAATTGTGAGGATGATGTGGAACTGGGCATTGTTTCATTCTGTTGTACATGGGGTCACCATGAGTGAACAACTCATGTTAACAACAAGTTTGGAGGGGTGGTGATTTTGTCTACGTGATTTGGTTCTAGATCTAGTTACATTTCCTACTCATCTTTTCAAAAATGAAGCAGATATTTCCATCTCTACCTGTGTCTTATTCCTCAGGGTGTTTTTTATTTGGTCCCCCTGAATCTCCAAAAATGTTCGCTACATATTATAATGTAATCTTTATAACAGGGGAAAACTAAAAGCAACCTAAATGTCAAACAATAGATTGCTTAAGCATATTATAGCATATTCATGCAATTCAGTATAATGTAATCATTTAAAAGTATGCTATATAAAACGATTTAATGGTATGGAAAATGGTTTAGGATATATTAAGTGAAGATCACAGGTTATAAAATAGCATGCAAATATTGCTTCATTAAAAAATAATGCATATATGCTTTGAAAAGGACTCCAAGGATATATATATATATACACCCAAGTAACCAATTGTAGTTATCACTGGTCGGTAGGTTTATGGGTAATTATAATTTCCTTCATTTTGGCTAATCTTTTTTTCCTAAATTTAATGCATTTTATACTCATTACCTTTGTGATGAGAAAAAAGAGAAAGTTTTGCAGATGCTGGTTTGGGGGTTCAATTAAAAGTAATTAGAGATTTTTAACATCCTTTATTGGGGAGATAGTAAGGCATTTGGGTGTCCCCCAAGCCACTTCCCACTTCCATAAGTTCATTTGACACTACTGATCACTGCCTCTTTTTGAATCACTCTCTTCTCTTGGCTTTCTTGACTCCACACTGTTTTTCTGCTTTCTCTGTGGTCACACCTTATAGACTCATACTCCTCTATGCAGCCTTTAAGTGTTGGAGTTTCTCAAAGCTGAGCTGTAGACCTTTTTTCCTTCCCACTGTATACTCTGCTGCTAATTGACTTCACCCACATCCATGTCTTGACAAGCCAGTTACCCACAGATCATATGAAAAGCATATCTCTGACCCGATCTCCCTCTGAGCTCCTATGATTTATGCACTGCGTAACTGTCTAATTCAAATGAGGTCTCAAAACCTCCTCAAGTTCAGCATACCCAAAGCCTGCCTCATGATCTTCAGTGGTTTCCATGACAGTGAAGGACAAAATCATCCATCTATTTCAGGGATTCTCAATCTGGGTATGTATAGAAATCATCTGGGAAGGCTTTAAAATGCCTATACCCACTCTTCCAAATGTTCTGGTTTAAAAAGTCTGGGGTCAGATCCTAGCATCAGTATTTTTTTAAAGACCCCCAATTGATTTTAATGAGTAGACATTGTTGAGCGTCACTTTCCCTTGCCCATTTAGTGTAACCCTCATGTCTTAGTTATCTAGTGCTGCTATAACAGAAATACCACGAATGGATGGCTTTAACAAACAGAAGTTTACTCCCTCACAGTCTGTTAGGCTAGAAGTCCAAATTCAGAGTGCCAGCTCCAGGAGAAGGCTTTCTGTCTCTGTCAGCTCTGGAGGAAGGTCCTTGTCATCAATCTTCTCCTGGTCTAGGAGCTTCTCTGCACAGGAACCCCAGGTCGAAAGGACACCCTCTGCTCCCTACGCTGCTTTCTTGGTAATATGAAGTTCCCTACTCTCTGCTCTCTTCCCTTTCCTTTTATCTCTTGTAAGATAAAAGGCAATGCAGGCCACACGCCAGGGAAACTCCCTTTACATTGGATCAGGGATGTGACCTGAGCAAGGGTGTTACATCCCACCCTAATCCTATTTAACATAATCTAATCTTGCCACATTAACCACAGGCAGAGATTAGGATTTACAACACATAGGAAAATTACATCAATCACAAAATGGAGGACAACTATAAAATACTGGGAATCATGGCCTAACCAAGTTGACACATATTTTTGGGGGACACAATTCAATCCATGACACCCCGTTACCAAGTTTAATCAATTTAACCTCTAACATATTGATCAAAATTATCCTTAAGTCTTTGTCTTCACTGTCACCACTCTAATCTAAACTACCACATCTCTCTCTTGGATTTTCAATGTATTCTGAATAATATATAAAACCTGAAGTTGCAATCTCTTCCCCTCCTATGGTGAGCGCACCCTAAGTTGACTTCTTCAATGGGTCAGACCCTTGTATAATCCTCTCCCTTTTAGGGCAGACAGAATCTGCTTCTAACCAATAGAATATGACTTACTGCTAACCAGCAGAATATGGCAAAGGTGATAAGGTGTCACTCTCATGATTACATTACAGTATATAAGACACCATTGTAGCAGAAGGGAAAGAGAGATTCTCCTGCTGGCCTTGAGGAAGTAAACACTATGTTGTGAACTGCCTATGGAGAAGGCCATGTGGCAGGGAACTGCAGATGGCCTCCAGGATCACCTCTAGCCAACAGCCAGAAAGAAGCAAGGCCCTCAGTCCTACAACCACAAGGAAATGAATTTTGCCAACAACCCAAATGAGCTTGGAAGTGAATTCTTTCCTAGTGGAGTCTCCAGATGAGAATGCAGCCCAGCCAACACCTTGATTTCAGCCTTATGAGACCCTGAGCAAAGGACCAAGTTAAGCCAAGCATAGACTACTGACTCATGGAAACTATGCGATAACAACTGTGTGTTGGTTTAAGTGGCTAGATTTTTGTTAATTTGTTATGCAGCTATAGAAAACTCGTATATCTTCCTACCCTCAACCCCCAAATCCATCAGTCATTCAAGGTTTTGCATCACTCTATAGTTATTAAGAAAAAATCATCAAAATGACTTATAAAATTATGAATGTCTCTACCCACCTCTCTAGCTTCATACATTCCACCTTGCTCTGTGAGCCAGCCACACAGACCTTCTTTAAGTACCTTGGATTAGTCTACTGTCCTGCAACCACATGGCATTTGCTCCTGATGTTGCCTTGAGGGCTCTGTTTAACTAGGTAGCTCTTACTCAACCCACAGGTCTTCAGTTCCAGCATCACTTCTTTGAGGAAGCCTTCCTTGAATCTCCCTGTCAGGATTAAAGTCCCATTAGTGCCTCCTGTAGAATTGTGTCTCTCTTACTCATAGCAATTGTCAATTATGATTTTACATATTTATTTTGATCTTTGTTTGATTAAAGTTTATCTCTGCCACTAGTCCGCAAGTTCAATGAAGACTGGAACATTACCCATTTTGGCTGATCATTTTATCCCTATTGCCTAGCAGAGTGGAGCCCTGGTGGTGCAGTGGTTAAGAGCTCAGCTGTTAACTGAAAGCTCAGCAGTTCGAATCCACTAGCCACTCCTTGGAAACCCTATAGAGTAGTTCTACTCTGTCCTATAGGGTTGCTATGAGTCAGAATCGACTCAATGGCAACAGGTTTTTTTTTTTCCTAGCATAGTAACTAACACATAATAACCCATTGACGTTGAGTCGATTCCAATTGATAGCATCCTTATACGACAGAGTAGAGCTGCCCCATAGGGTTTCCAAGGAGCGGCTGGTGGATTTGAACTGCAGACCTTTTGGTTAGCAACCAAGCTCTTAACCACTGCACCACCAGGGCCCCATCACACATAATAGGTACTCAAATTGTTCCTTGAATGAATGAAAAGAGAAGTGGATGCTGTTTTTAGGACCCCACTTCACACCAGTGAATCCAGATTAGAGCACTGGATCTTGCCTCATCCCATTGGATCCAGATTAGAGCAAGGTTTATAAAATGAGGCTGATCCTCAGTCCATATCCAACCATGGGAGCTCCAGGTATGGCCTAGGCTTTGAGGAACACAAACTACAATCAGCCAAATATCCATCAATTTTTATTCTTCAGGCAAAGGATTATTAATGGCCAACAACTGTATGTAAGGTGATGTGCTAGTTACCACGCAGGCTTCTGAGAGGTACGATGCAAAATCTCTGGCTTCCAATGACAGGCAAGGACCCATTTTAGGGCTTCAAGGGAAAACTGAATATACCTTCCACTTTCTCTTTTATTAAAGAAATAGTCCTTTATGATACAACTGATGAAGTTGAAATTGCCTGAAAAATCCTGTTGAAGTCCATCTTAATTAAAAGAGAGATAAGTTAGAAGACAATAAACTAAGGTTATAGATGTGCCATCCCAAGCCTTCTAGAGCTCTTACATGCCCAAGTTCTATTAAACACCTCTTATAAATTATGAGGAACTATAAATAGTATTTTTTTCACAAAATATTGAGTAGTTGCTACACGTTAATCACTCATCAATTTCCTTGATTATATGGTGGTTACATTCCTTGGTGGGGCAGAGACAGTAAACATATCAACAAATAAATATATAATGTGTCAGGTAGTAATAAGTGCCCTGGAGAAGAACAAACCAGGGTAAGGGGTTAGAGAGCCATGGTGGGGTATGCTATTTTACATAGAATGCTCAAGCAATAAGGTGGTATTTGAGCCAACAGTTAAAGCAAATGAGGCAGAAACCCAAGGGGATATCTGGAGGATAAAAGCATGCCAGGCTGAGAGAGGAGCAAGTGCAGGTAGAAGCTTGCTTTGCTTGCAAGAGAAATAGCAAAAAGACTGAAAGAGCTAGAGAGCAGTGAGTGAGTAAGTGGGACAGTAGGAGGAGATGAGGTCAGATATGTAGAAGGAGACTAGATTGTGTAAACCCTGTAGAGACCTGGGCCTTTAACTTGAGTGTGACATTACATTTTAAAAGACTTGCTGTGGCTGTTGTGGTGGTTGGTTAGTTCTCAGGAGTCAAAGGTGACCAGTTCAGAGGTCAGACCAATGGACAGGGTCAAAGATGATGGTAGCTTCTACTCAGGCTGGTAGCTGTGAAGGTGTTGAAAAAAGTTAGATTCTGTATATATTTTAAATTTCAAGTTGTCAGTATTTACTAATGGATTGGTTGAGAGGAAGAAGGGAAAGAGAGGAGTCTGGCCATCCTCTAGAACTCAAGGCAATTTTATTTTTAAAAAGCAGACATTCTTCACCCTCTTTCCCACCCTGTTTTTCCTACAATAACATCAACAAAACAATTTTGGGACATGCTTGATTCTCAGATTTCTTCACCTCAATAAAATTTAAAAATTTGGATGCTAAGAAGCAGTTTTTTCCTCTGAAAATGGTATCTGCCTTTTCTACATCTCCACTGACGAAAGATGAGAGAAATGCTTTCCGCTGTAGAATGACAGGTTCCACTCCAATACAAAATAAATGCAGATCTGATGCTGTGCCTCACTAAATATGAGAATGAATGACTAAAAAAACTCTCCACTTCAATGTGCCTGGGACATTAGTGGGAAGGTTGGTGGCCTCTCCAGTGTCCTCCCATTTCTGTAACTCGGTTCTCAGAAGGAGCTGATCACCAAAATTATCCAATAATCATCCTCTCTGCTGGTCTCATGCTCTGCAGATTTGGCCTTAAAAAGTCAAATAGAAAGTTCTCCAGTGTGTATGGCCAAAGTTGGAAATCAAAACCACCCCAACCCTGCAAATAGGTCATTGATTTTCCTCAAGTTTGGCCTACAACCGCTGTCTTTAAGAGAATTATCATGCTGCCAAGTTTTAAAGTTTATGACTTCAACTGTTTGGGAGGAATGAGACCTAATAAGGGTGAAAGATCTTTACTACCATTGGTTCATGTGCTTCTACTCTTCCCCATCTTGCAATAAGTAAAAGAATCTCTGAGGTGGTTTTCTTTTTTTTTTTCCTTTTCCTAAAACATTACTTGAGGGATAAAAATAGAATGAAACATCTATGTGAAGGGTGAGCATTAATAAGGTATGTGTGTGTGTTTATGTACCTGTGACTGTATATTTCCTTTCAGGATTAGGAAGGGAGATGTCAGATACAAGTATGACTAAAAGGAGGGAAAACAAAAACCAAAATGGCCTTTCCCTCTTTTGATTCTCAGAAACCTCCTAATTGCCAAATTTAAAGGGCATTTTGCAGGCTAACCTGTCTTTTCTAGCAGCTTGTGACAGCAGCAGTACTGCTCTTCCTGAAACACATTCCTTCATTCAACAGTTGTTGTTAAATGATAGACTGAGCATTCATTATGTATCAAGAAGAAATGGGGATACAAAGAGGGATGAGGTGTCGGCTACCTTAGGATCATGGAGTTTCTTCTGGTGTCCCTTCTCAGACTAGTCCTTCTATGCTCATATGCTTTCCTTTGCCCACCCTTTAAACAGAGGTGCCTTCCTTGGAGGACTTTTCTCTTCTTTCTTAAGGTTTCTGAACTCCCACAGTTTTTACTATCACCTATACAGCCATGTCTCCCAATTTTACATCTTAAACCAAGATCTCATACCTGAGCTTCAAACTATGTATGTGTGTGAGTGTGCATGTGAGTATGCATGCAAGCCTGATTGGATTTGTTAAAATTAAATAGGTACTACATGCCCATTGCAACATATAAAACAATACAGAGGTGTAAGAACGTTAATTATTTCTTCCTTCCCTCTCCAGTTACACCACTCTGAATAAGTAATGTTACAAACTTGGCATGTGTCTTAGTTATCTAGTGCTGCTATAACAGATATACCACAAGTAGATGGCTTTAACAAAGAGAAATTTATTCTCTCACAGTCTTGGAGGCTAGAAGTCAGAGTTCAGGGCACCAGCTCCAGGGGAAGGCTTTCTTTTTCTGCTGGCTCTGGGGGAAGGTCCTTGTTATCAATCTTCCCCTGGTCTAGGAGCTTCTCAACGAAGGGACCCTGGGTCCAAAGGATGCAGTCTGCTCCTGGCATTACTTTCTTGGTGTTATGAGGTCCCCCTGTCTCTCTGCTTGCTTCTCTCTTTTATATCTCAAAAAAGATTGATTCAAGAGACAACCTAATCTTGTAGATTGAGTCCTGCCTCATTAACATAACTACCTCTAATCCTGCCTCATTAACATCATGGAGGTAAGATTTACACCACATAGGAAAATCACGTCAGATGGCACAATACTGGGAATCATGGCCTAGCCAAGTTGACACACATTTTTTGGGGACACAATTCAATCCATAACATTCCACCCTTTGGCCCCACAAAATTCATATCCTTGCCACATGTAAAACACATTCACCCCATCATATCATAGCTAAAGTCTTAGATCAACTCCAAGTCCAAAATCCAAAAATTCCTCTTCATCTGTGAAATCTAGAATACAAGTTATCTGCTTCCAAAGTACAATGGTGGAACAGTCTCAAGCTAGATGTTTCCATTACAAATGGGAGAAGTTGAAGGGAAAGAAGGGATAACAGGCACCAAGCAAGTCAACAGAACAATTACATTAGCCCCCAAGGCTTGAAAATAATCCTCTGTTCTCTGAGACCATTTAGGCAATGGCCCTGCCCTCCAAATTCTGGGTGTTGGCCACACTCTCCAGATTCTCAGTGTAGGCCCCTCAGCCCAGGGCTTCAGCTCAGCCTTCCAGGCCCACTGGAATGGCAACACTGCTCCCTCACATTTGGGCAGCCCCATTCTCCTAGTTCATCTGAGTTGCAACTCCACTCTTTGAGACCCCAGAGGTCTTAACCCTACTCTTTGAGACTGAGGTAGCTCTGCTTCCTGTGTTATCTCTTCAGCTTCTGCTTCCTGGTTCCTTGGCCTCTTGGCCCCTCACCACCAGTGTCTGCCCTGCTGGGACAAGTGTTCCAAAGCTCTTTAGCTCCACCTATAAGTCCCCAGAGGCACCCTACTCTGCCAGAAGCCTCCTCCCAAAGGCACTCAGCTCTCTCACTCTGTGGGTTGGCTCCAGCGCTGGCTCACGCTTGTCTCCTGGTTCTGCTGCTGCTTCTCGCCACTTCTGCCATCATCTCCAGTGTAATGGCTCTCCTCGTTTCCTTCTGAGTCCTCACCAGAATTGTCTGATGTCCATAATTCCACCAACAGTCTCTTCAAGGCAATCTAGGCTTTTACTATTAGGTGCTTTAACATTCTTCCAGCTTCTACCCATTCACAGTTTCAAAACCAGTACCAAATTCTGTCTTAGTTATCTAGTGCCGCTACAACAAAAATACCACAAGTGGATGGCTTTAACAAAGAGAAATTTATTCTCTGGCTTTACTCTCTCTAACTTTAGCTTGTCACCCTCGCACATCCCCCCACCCCCATGTGTCCCCTCATCCACCTTACTTCCCACCCCATTCAGGCTATGCTTTGATATAGTCCATGCTCTTTCCTGTTTCTGTCCCTTTACATGTGCACTTCCCTCTTCCTGGAGTGGAGGTGGGACAATCTTCCCTTCTTCTCAGCACAGAGGTTGAAAGTGGATACTCTGAGCAAGACTGCCTGGGTTTGATCCTTCTTCTGTCGTTTGGTCTCTGTGTAACTTTGAGCAGAGTATTTAACCAATCTGTGTTTCAGTTTCCCTATTGCAGTGGTTCTCACACGTGTGTGCATCAGAATCAATTGAAGGGCTCACTAAAACACAGACTGCTGAACCCCAGTCACAGAGTTTCTGAGTCAATAGGTCTGGGATTGTTGCTGTTGTTACTTGCCATCAAATCAGCTCCTGACTCATGGCAACCCCACGCACAGAACAAAACGCTGCCTGGTCTTGCACCATTCCCATGATCAGTTAAGGACGGAACTGTTGTGACCCATATGGTTTTCATTGGCTGATTTTCAGAAAACAATCTCCAGGTCTTTCTTCCTAGTCCATCTTAGTCTGAAGCTCCTACTGAAACTTGTTCAGAATCATAGCAATACACAAGCCTCCACTGACAGACAGGTGGTGGCTGCACATGAAGTGCATTGACGGGGAATCGAACCTGGGGCTCCTACATAGAAGGCAAGGAGTCTGTCACTGAATCACCAATGCCCCCAGGTCTGGGATAGAGACTGAGAACTTACATTTCTAACATATTCCCAGATAATGCTGCTAGTGGAGGAAGCACACTTTGAGAACCATATCCCTGTTATAAAATGGGGCTAATATTAGCAATTACCTCATAAATTTGTCCTTGGAACGATTAGATGAGTTACAGGGACAAGTTCTCAGAGCAGTGACTGGTTATGCTAATTACCCAATGAATGGTAGCTATCAGTATTATTTTCTGCCTGGCAGAATCCTACATGCTTGTCATCTGTCATCTTTTTTTATTTTTTATTTTATTGTGTTTTAGGTGAAAGTTTACAGTGCAAATTAGTTTCTCATTCAAAAATTTATACACAAATTGTTTTGTGACATTGGTTGCAATCCCCACAATGTGTGAGCACTCTCCCCCATTCTCTCTACACACGGGTTCCCTGTGTCCATTCCTCCAGGTTTCCTGTCCCTTCCTGCCTTCTGGTCTTTGCTTTTGGGGAGGTGTTGCCCATTTGGTCTTGTATACTTGATTGGACTAAGAACCATGTTCCTCAAGTGTGTTATCTGTTTTATAGGCCCGTCTAATCATTGGCTATTGACTCAACAGCAACGGGTTTGTTTTGTTTTTAATCGTTGTCCAAAAGGTGGACTTAGGGAGTCGCTTCAGTTCTAAGTTAGCAGGGTATCCGGGGGCCATAGTTTTGGGAGTACCTCCAATCTCTGTCAAACTAGTAAGTCTGGTCTTTTTCTGTTGACTTTTGCTCTACATTTTTTTCCCCACTCTGTATGAAACCCTCTACTGTGATCCCTGTCAGAGTGGTCAGTGGTGGTAGCTGGGCATCATTTAGTTCTTTTTGGCCTCAGGCTGGTGGAGGCTCTGGTTCATGTGGTCCACTAGCCCTTTGGACCAATATTTTCCTTGTATCTTTGGTTTTCTTTGCTCTAAATGTGACGAGACTGATAGATGTATTTTAGATGGCCACTCACAAGCTTTGAAGACCCCAGACGCTACTCATCAAAGTAGGATGTAGAACATTTTCTTTACGAACTATGTTATGCCAATTGATCTAGATGTCCTCTGAGATCATGGTTCCCAGCCCTCAGCCCCAGTAACTCAGTCCCTCAAGGTGTTTGGATGTGTCTAGGAAGCTTCTATGGCTTTGCCTTGGTCAAGTTATGCTGACTTCCCCTGTATTGTGTGTTGTCTTTCCTTTCACCAAATTTAACACTTGTCTATTATCTAGTTAGCGATTTCGCCTCCCTACCCTCCCTTGTAACCATCAAAGATTTTTGTTTTCTGTGTGTATACCTTTTCTTGGGTTTTTATAATAGCGGTCTCATACAATATTTGACATTTGTGAGTGACATATTTCACTCAGCATAATGCCCTCCAGAGTCATCCATGTTGTGAGCTGTTTCGCGGATTCATCATTGTTCTTTATTGTTGTGCAGTATTCCATTGTGTTGATGTACCATAGTTTGTTTATCCATTCACCTGTTGATGGGCACTTAGGTTGTTTCCATCTTTTTGCTACTATGAATGATGCTGCAATGAACTTGGGTCTGCCTGTGTCTATTCACGTCATCACTCATCTTAAACTTAACTTCTGCTGAAAAGCTTTCCTGCTATTCCCCGGCAGGGTTTGTAGTCTTATACTCACCTGCGGAATTTACCATGGGGAATTGTAACTTACACCTTACACACATGTCTAGTGTCCCATGAACTGCAGATGGCTTAAGGATGAACACTCTGTATTATTTGTCTTTGATTTTCCAGTACATACCTGATAAAGAACAGCTGCTTAATGAATATTTGTTGATTGAAGAAATTAATGCAGAGTCTCCTGCATCCATGAGTGTGTGTATGGGGCTGGCTGGATTCAGTAAGTGCAGGTATCCGGCTATCATTTAGCTTTTCTCCTATATCCTAACATAGGAGATTTTCCCTTCCAGCAGTAGTTCACAATTCCGACAACACACCCCAGTTCAGTTGCCGTGGAGCCAGTTCTGACTCATGGAGACCCCATGTGTGCAGAGTAAAACTGTGTTCCATAGAGTTTTCAAGGCTGTCATGAGGCCTTTCTTCTGAGGCACCTCTGGGTGGGTTCAAACCACCAACACATTAGAATTACCTTTTAAACCATGCAGTTGCCTGGGCCCCTCCTCAGACCAATCAGTGGAGAATCTCTAGGTAGGAAGAGGGCCTGGACACAGTAAATTTTTAAAGCTTATCATTTGATTCTAATGTATAGCTAGGATTGAAAACAACTGAGGAAGGAGAACGCAATCTATTAAAATGTGCGCTTCATTCTACATTATCAGTAATTTACTCCTGACCATGAATTTGTTTCTCTTATCCCGATATAAATTGCCAGCTTTGAGCAGTTTTGAAAAGGGGGAAATAGAGAAATTAGCATTTGTAGAGCACTTTACAGTTTTCAAAGCACTTTCATACTCAGTGTGTCATCAAAATCTTAAAATAACCCAGTGAGGAAGGTATCATTATTCTTTACAAATGCTTTGAGGCAACAGCCCAGGGAGGGGGGTACACCAAACCCTTTTAAAAGAAGCAACAAATCAGCAAAATGCCATCTGCTACGTTTTTTGTTGTTTGTTTGTTTTTTTTTTGCTCTTGGCCTTGCATTTTCTTCAATGCTACCTACAGGCCATCTTTGCTGCTCATCCAAGACTTCAGCTCTGAACTTTTGTCTCCACTTGGCTTTTGGCATATCTTGTTCTATAGCTGGTCAGTTTTGCCTGTTGTCATGTCCAGATTGGCTTGGCTGTTTGCCAGCTGCTTTTCAGGGACTGAACATCTCCCCCCCCCCCCCACTTTAGGCCTTGCTCTTAGTTTGACTTCATTCTGTCCACAGTCAGCCTCCTACAATTTCCTTGATCTTATGGTTAAGGAAGGGGGCAGTGGTAGTTCAGTGGTGAATTCTTGCCTTCCATGTGGGAGACTCAGGTTTAATTCCTGGCCAATACACCTCATGCACAGCCACCACCCCTCTGTCAGTAGAGGCTTGCATGTTGCTGTAATGCTGAACAGGTTTCAGAGGCACTTCTAGACTACGACAGACTAGGATGAAAGGTCTGATGATCTACTTCTGAAAATCAGCCAATAAAAATCCTATAGATCACAATGGTCCAACCTGCAATCAATCATGCGGATAGCATGGGACTGGGCAACATTTCGTTCTGTTGTGCATGGGTATCTTGGTTGAGTTCTCTAGAGAAGCAAAACTAGTGAAGCATATATATATGTAGAGAGACAGACAGACAGAGATTTAACCCAAGGAAATGGCTAGTGCAGTTTTAGAGGCTGCCAAATCCCAAGTCCGTGGGTTAGGCGTCAGGCTGGAGGCTTCTCCTGACTCACATAGCTGCAGGGGCTGATGAACCCAAGATCAGCAGGTAAGACAGCAGGCTGCTGGCTCAAGTCCCAAGAGCTAGAGGTCAGATGATGACAACCCAGATGCAGGATCCAGAGTGAGCAAAAGCCAGCAAGCTTTGCCAGAATGTCCACGTATATTGGATGCAGGCCATACCCCTGAGGAAACTCCTCTTACAACTGATTGGCTTATCACATCAGATCACATCATGGAGGGGATTACATTGTATCACAGAAATGGAGGATAACTACATCATTATACAACTGCAAAAATTACATCATTGCATAACTGCCAAACTATATCCTTATATAACTGCAAAACTACATCATTCCATAACTGTCAAACTACATCCTTACATAACTACCAAAGTACAACCTTACATAACTGCCAAACTACATCATTGCATAACTGCCAAACCACTGAGTATCATGGCCCAGCCAAGCTGACACACAATCTTAACCATCACAATGGGGTTGCCATAAGTTCGGGCCGACTATACAGAAGCTAACAACAACAACATGGCTGGGGAAACTGGAGCTCAGAGGAGTTAAATGACTCGCCTAGAGCCACAAAACCAGTGAGTGGCAGGACTGAGATTCAAACCCAGGTGAAGTAAGAAACAACAGCAGAGGACTCAGTGCTTTGAGGCAGGAAGTGGGCATAGAAGAGGCATAAAGGAAATGAGGGCACTGGACACGTGCTTGGCCCTTTACAAGGCTGTCTAGGACTACTTCTGAGTACGTGGGCATGAGATTAGACTACAATATAGTAACAATGTTTTTCTAAATATGCTAGAATTAAACATCCAAAAGAGTTCTTTGCTCATCAAAGAAGTCCCTTAGGTACATTGTTCTATTCCAGGGATGTGGCAATGACCGAAAAATATTTTTGGAATGCCTCCAAAACCTGCAGTACATTCTTATAAATATAATTAATGGTGGCAAATATTTGTCCTTTGAGGGAATAATTTTTTTTTTCTAGATAAAAAGTCATTTAGAACCAAATCTGATGAATAAAAAAGAGGATAGTGAAGATGAGTGGTGCTTATTTAGTGAAAACCTGGGCCACAAGTTCCTCAGGGTTGAGTGAGTCATTTTTTATTTTCTACCTGCAGGCCCTGCCATATTGCTTGACATGTAATAGGTGATTAATCAGTGCTTGATGAAACAATGAGCAAATGAACAAATGAGTGGAAATTATTTTGTTACGAGGCCCAGAAGGCAAAGTTTCGAAAGGAAATCCAAAAATGTTCTAAATAATAGAATACCATTGGAGAAAGTATCCAGCCTCCCAAGAGGACTACAGGCTATTTGCAGGCTAATT
This sequence comes from Trichechus manatus latirostris, assembly GCF_000243295.1. Taxonomy (NCBI): domain Eukaryota; kingdom Metazoa; phylum Chordata; class Mammalia; order Sirenia; family Trichechidae; genus Trichechus; species Trichechus manatus. The sequence continues at coordinate 13,809,928 of NW_004443957.1, read as the reverse complement.
CTTATTTGGTAACACAGTTCCTGATGTGTAATACTTAAAACACACACACACGCACAGCTTCATCACTTTGTAGTCCATATACAAATATGTATGAGATACTCATATATAGAAGGAAAGAGAATCAAATCTTCTTAGTCATGGGTAGCTGTTCGGGAGAGAGGGAAAGAAATGAAGGCTTATTAAAATGAAAAGAAGACAGAAGGAGATTTGATACACTAAATGGTTAGACACAGGTTGTGCCTGCAAATTAAGAACGTATCTCATCCCCATCCCTGATATGAGACAAATGAGCATTTCCCATCTCCTTCTTTCCATGTCTACAGAAAAAGAGTTTATTTGGATCCTGTCCAATTAAACCTTGGGTGTCCTCATGATGCAGAGTCCAGGGCAAACAGCACAGTGTCGTCCGTCTGGACCCAGGTTCTCAGAATCACATGAAACATTTTATTGGAGAAAGAGTCCCATTAGCTATCTTCTTTGAATCATGGGTGACAAAACAAGGGCAAATTAAAATACCTTATTCCTGGTAAGAACCAGAATAGAAACAGATTTTAGGGTGCTGGGAGGAATAGAAAATTTGCTTTCCTACAAGTTACCTTCAAAATGTTAATGAGAAAAACAGAAAACAAAAAATCCTCCTATGGTCTCTCCTATTGAATATGATGGGAGATAACGAATGTCAGTGTTACTCTGTCTGGAAAGATACAAACACTAAGATTTACAGCTAAAAATCTCGTAGGCATCATTTACATCTTGTTGACATGCCAGTCTTTTTCTAGTCGTAACATCAGCATTTCCATTGCAATAGTTGCATGTAAAAGTCCAGGGTCGTGAAAAGAGCACAGGACTGGGAGGAAGGGGGCCTGAGATCCAGTTGCAGCTTTTGCCAATAACCAGCTCTGTGACCTCTTCAAAATGGGGTGATTAGAGTAGATAGTGGCTGGGTCTCCTTGCAGCACTGGCAGGCTAATACATCTCAAGCACAGTTTCACCATGTGATGGGAAAGACAAGCACAGAACAACACAATTTTGTAAATGCCCCGATAGTGCCTGTTGTACAGGGCCTTGCCTTTGATGAGGGCACACGCTGGAGATGGTAGGGTTCACTGTGTTAAATTCTACCTGAGGGATGCTTTAGTGGCACGGCTCGAGTTCAAGAAAGGGCATGCTTTTATTTCCTTCTCCATGCTAAGAGAGACAGATAAATAAAGATTTTGTTAAATTGCCCAACAAGGGGGAAACTAAGAATTTCATGCAATTATATGGTTCCTGAAGGTTCTTCTAACTGAATTACCACAAGCACCTGTCGGGCATTCCTGGCCAAGTCCCCTATAATTCCATTAGTATTACCTCTGTGGATCCTATAAATGCCATTAACATTAGGCAGATATTTGCTTTCAATAAGATAACACAGATGATTCTGTCTAATTGTCTCTCTAATCCCTCTCCTTCACAGCCTGGGAAATGGCCTGTAATTGCTCAAATCTTGGTATTTATTATTGCTGATCAAAACTGCTTTGGAAACATGACAGTATTATTATAAGGTTTGAGTCCTTCTCTTCAGCCATCATGTGATCTTGGCTTCTGACCATAGGGGTGGGTGAATCACACTGTTTGTTGTGAGATCATTGAAACCGATAGGCAGGGGGGAGAAGGGCAGACAGAGCAGACCCCAGGCCTCATTGTGTGTTTAAGTCTGTCCCCATGAGCAACTTATGCTTCACAGCCCAGGCTGGTCTTCTCTTCCAAGGCTCCTTGACACCCCTTCGACAGTGGTTTGCTATGTTGGGTAGTTAGTTATGTGCACTGGACTGGACTCACTCTGCAGCCTTTGCAGGCTGGCTCCCACCATTCAGTCCAACCTTAGTTATTCTTGGGCTATTCAATCTGGAATATTCCTAAATCTAGTCAGTTTTTAGTTATATAGGGTCTTTGTCTACCTTATGTTTTCACCTGCTTGGTTTCTCATTAATTTCTGCATGCTGACTGAGCAGGGTAAAACTTGATCTATTTCCTCCTTGTTCATTGCTCCAATGAGGTATTTGTAGGAAGGCTTGGGTAAAATTAGTGTTAAGCGTTCTTCTGTGAGCAGCATTTATTCATGTTCTCAGCCACCACTATAAATAATCCAAGATTGAACATAAGATCTGGCCACTGGTTGGTGGTAGTAATAAAAGTTGAAACTCAGTCATACTAGGGAGAAGAGTGATGTTCTTAATAAGAGTAGAGTGTGGATGGGCTCATTTCCTCTCCATAAACCAACATATGTGTACAGACTGAGGCAGTATAGGAATGTGGAAAAAATAAGTTAAATTGAGTCTGGGAGCAGACAGCTTTCACAGTGGGTCCCTCAAATCTCACCTGTACTTCGGCAAATCATTTCCCTCTCAGACTAACTCGTTGATAATTACCAGGTGTATCCAGCCCAAAAGTGGGCATGTACCAGTACACTGAGAGGCATAATGACATGAACTAGATTGTTCGCTAAAGAAGCCAGATCACTGGTCTCACCTGCAAATGGTCTACCCCTTCCACATTAGACTCTGACTCATGGCAACCTTATGTACAACAAAATGAAATGTTGCCCGGCCCTGCATCATCCTCGTGGTCACCAGCATCTTTGAGTCTATCATTATGGTTATTGTGTCAATCCATCTCACCAAGGGTCTCCCTAGCCCTCACTGGAACTATACTTCACAAACACAATGACCTCCTCCAGCAATTGATCCTTTCTGATGATGTGTCCATAGCAAGTAAGTCAATGTTCTATTGTGATCCATAAGGTTTCCACTGACTCATTTTTGGAAGTAGATCACCTGGGCTTGCTTCCTAGTCTTAGTCTGGATGCTCTATTGAAACCTGTCCACCATGCATGACCCTGCTGGTATTTTAAATACTAGTGGCATATATTCCAGCATCACAACAACACATAAGCCATTACCGTACAATAAACTGACAGGTATGTGGTGGTTCTATGTTAAAGGAGGTTCAGATCAGTTCACTCTTAACTTTGTGGAGTAGGGGAGGAATCTCTATCAAAGATGGGAAGTAATGAGAGAAAATGATGTTCACAGGAGACCCCTATCATCTCTACTAACAGCAGAGTAATTATTGGAATAATTGCTCCACTGTGAACACAGATTCTACGCTTAGAGGTTTTTTACCATTATTTTCATTGTTCCAGTTGATCACTGCCACTTTTAAAGCTATTTAAAATAAATAGGATCTTCCATTATGTATTTTTTATTTTTCAGCATTAAGATACTTTAACATTCTTTCTTAAAGGTATGGTTAAAGCAAGATGTGTATTGAAGAAAATATAGGAAGAGATACATATTTTATATAACACAGAAAACAAATCTGATCTTTGCAAGAAAGCCAGGATTTTTCACTCTGTAAATTTTTACTTAAAAATTTGCAGCTGCAGAACTGCACACTTTTGGTATTTCCAGGCTGGGTTTCTCCTGCACACATTAGAAGTAGAAGACACATGAGTCAAATGAACCAGATTTGGAAAGAGACCACCAGGCCATTAAGTCCTATGTCCCCAGGGGCTACTGTGGTTCGTTCTCATTTTCATATTCTCCAAAGTTTCATCCAGTTTAGTTTGAAATGTATTAAGCAATGCATTTCCCAGAGGAAGAAGTCTCTGTAACACAGCTTACCATTAGAAAGCGTTCCCAACACAAGGCCTAGTTACCCTTGGAAATTTAGCCCCAGAAATGCTCTTTGTGCAAATTATTACTTGTTCTGTTAGGACACATGTTTTGATGGTTCTCTTTAATGGTGAGGTCCTGGATTAGTAAACTAGTGCTCTGGGGCTGAGAAGCCAATGAAGACATAATACTTTGACAGAGGGATGATGCTCTCTCTGGACAGTTAATGACACAGCCAGCGCCCTCTGAAATATGAAGACGTTAGGGTACTTCTCTTGGCTGTGAGGGAAATATTGGGCTTTAGACCATTGGTTTGGAATGATATAATCATAAGAGCTATCACTTATGGAGCAGGCAACTGTGCTAAGCCCCAAATTATCTCATTTAATCTTTACCATAGTGCTATAAGGAAGATCATATACATTTTTTATAAAAGCTTTTTATTTTGAAATAATTATAGATTGTGGGCAGTTGCAACAATAGTCAGCCTACATAGTTTGGATTTTGATTTTTTATGCAAATGGAGTTATCACAAAATAGGATTTATCATCTACATTTTATATATGAGGAGGCTTAGACAGATTACATGACTCACCCATGATTATGCAAACAGTGGAGTCCAGTCCAGCATTAAAACCAGGTAGTCTGACTCTCTTAACCAAACCCCATGGTGCATCAGTTTTTCTGCGTCCAGGCAGACAAACTGGTACCTCAAAGCTTGCTTCCCACCCTGTGAATCTATGGTCTGTTAGTGAAGAAGGAACTATCAGAGGGTCCAGTCTGGCTATAGCTATTTCAAAGGGGAATCTGCATGCTTTTCTTGACTGACTCCCACCAGAGGAAAAAGGATAGGCAAGAACAGGAGCCTGCCAACCTCAACAGATGGTATGTAGGCTGCTTTGGAGATGAGAAGAGAGAGTTTTTTGCTGGCTGACAAAGAACAAGGGAAAGAGATTGGAGAAAAGTGTGACATAAGCAGAAAGAGCTAAACTTGAAATATATGTGGAAGAGAAGAAGATTGAGGAATAGCAACTGCTCTAGGGGACAGATGGGTAAATAGACTTGAAAGGACATTTTTAAAATGCCATGTAACTCTAGTCTAGTGAGGAGAAGTGAGTGAGCAGGGAGACACAATCAGAAATGAGAGGAGTGAGCTGCTTCATAAAGTTGGCCTCCCTGACCCAAAGTGTTTTTGCAGTCTCCCAACTGCAAGATTCGGGAAGTAGGTCTTTCCTATACAGCAAGTTAAGGATCCATATTCACTACCGATCAAAACTTGACCCAGTCATTCTAGTTTGGAGTCAGCCTAGCAGAAGAGCAAAAGACCGGAACATTCTGAGGAATATTAGAGTTTTATCAGCCCTCATATATTTTTAACCTAGTACTAGGAAGGGACAGTAGAGATCATGGAATTTCTCCTCAGCTGAATCTTAAGCTCTGAGGACCCTCCCAAACCTTGGCTGAGAGCGTACGGATGGTCTGATTTGTTAGTCGTTAGTTGCCATCGAGTCAACTGGGACTCGTAATGACCTCATGTGTGCAGAATAAAACTTCTCCATAGGATTTTCAAGGCTGTGACCTTTCAGAAGCAGATCACTAAGTCTTTCTTCAAAGGGGCCTCTGGGTGGGTTTGAAATGCCAAGCTTTTGGTTAGTAGTGGAGCGTACCACCCAGGGACTCTGATGGTGTGATTAGGTCCAACCTACTTTCCTTTCCTTTTTCCACAGAAGCCTAGCATAAATAATTTATGCATGTGATTTGACATTAAAATGGTTTATTCATGAGGTTGCCTTAGGAGACAGGAGATAGACAACCTGCTTTTGTGAGAGTCTGTTTGGAGAGTGGCAGCCGCACAACGTGTTACTCCATCAGGCTTGGTGAGGACAAAACATCTCAGTGTAGAGCTCTTCATCTAAAATAATGATCACTGTGGAGTCTGTCCCAAGCTGAGAAGCATTTATATTGACACACTTGCTTGAGGTAAAAGATCAAAAGATTTTTTAGGACTAGACCGGGCAGGTTTGTGTTAAGGAGGACAGAGCGGTAACTCTGTTTGGATCTGTAACAAGCCTGAAGGTAATTTACCATCCAGATGGTAATTTACCATTGTTGACCCTGGCTCTTCTCTGGAAGAGAACAGGGGCAACCACGTGAATCATCCCACCACCTCTCTACAGCATTGGCTGTGGACAGAGTCTTCTTCAGAGGCACGGCTATCTTGGACCCTACTTCTGGGAGGTTTGGTTACTAAACACCTGTTTGCCAAGTTGGCCTTGTTGACAAACAGGTTTCACTCATCAGATGACTTCCTGTAGAAAGGCTTGTTGACTGCCTCATAAGAAAACCCAAGGTATCTTTTTTCCAGTTCAAACCCCTGCTGAGAATTTGCATTTCCACCCCAGATATACTGAATTGGAATCTACAGTTTAAAAATATCCCCAGGTGATTCTTATGTATAATAGATTTAGAGAACCACTGCTCTACTATTGGTTCTCAGAATTGGTCCCTAACCAGCAGCATTAGCATCGCCTGGGAATTTGATAAAAATGCAGATTCTCAGCAGGAGCTCGAACCACAACCTGGATGGAAGCCCTGCTTTTTTCAGCTTCCTTAATAGTAGTCTTTGGTCATTTGTTTGGATTTTTGGAATCAAATCTAACTGGAAGTATTACTTTCAATTAAGGACACAGAATGTATATCTGCAATTCTTAATTAGCGTGATGACTTTTAAATTTTTGTCACAGTTAGGACTGTACTAAAAACATTGATTATATCTTTCCATCATCCTCTTATACCCTGGCCTTCTTCACCCCTCAAGAATCCTCCTGAGCTATAGATTTCCCTGCAATTAATGCATGCTTTGTCCTGAGTTAGGTTCATTGAAAACATCAAGCTAACCAAATTTTAAAAAAAGATGAACATTTTACAAAGGTATAGGTGAAAGTGGTGAGCTTTATTGCAAACATACATATTGCAGTTTCTGTTCTTGAAAAAAGAATCTCAGGAAAGATAGGTGTGGGTTTGTTTTCTATAAACAATTACTGAGTTCTTCACCTACACATAATACTGAGCTGGAGCTCTGGGAACTAACACCAAATAGAGTATAATACAGAGTCTAAGCTCTCAAGGAGACTACAGTGGGAAAAACACGCACCTCGTGTAAGTTAAGAGTTATATATAAGAGGTAAATAGGTATCAAAGAGTGTCATGGGGAAGTTATTAGGCAAAATATATTCATTTCCCACTATGGGAGAATTCTTTGGATTGCAATGTGGCTTACTCCCTCACCTCCTAGTCTTTGCTCAAATGTCACCTCCTCAGTGAGGCCTACCCTGATCATCACATTTCATATTGCAACCTCCATCTATTACTCCAATCTCCCTTATCCTTAATTGCTGAAACAATGGACACAAACATACAACAATCAAGAAGATGATGTAGGACCGGGCAATGTTTCATTCGGTTACACATAAGGTTGCCATGAGTCGGAGCCAACTCAACAGCAACTAAGAACAACTAACAAACCTTGTTGTTGTTTGTTGCTGGTTGCTGTCAAGTCGATTGGGACTTGTGGCAACCTCATGCAATGCAGAGTAGAACTGCTCCATAGGGTTTTCAAGGCTATGACCTTTCGGAACCACATCACCAGGCCTGTCTTCTGAGGTGCCTCTGGGTGGGTTCAAGCCACCAACCTTTCAACTAATAGTTGAGCCCTTAACTGTTTGCACCACATATTATTTTCCATAGCACTTATTACCTTCTAACAAAAAATACAACTCACTTAGTAATTATGCTTGTTTATTGTCTATCTCCTCCCACCAGAATATAAGCTCCACAAGGAAAAGGTTTTATTTATATTTTGTTTTTTTGTCTGCTTTGTTTGCTGGATACCCCCAGCTCCTAGAAAGTGCCTGACACCTCAGAGACACTCAATAAGTGTTTGTTATTCGCATTATATGAGCTTGGAATTGAACTAGATAGAATGAATACAAAGCTGAATAAGTTACAGTACTTGCTGTAAGGAGCTCACAAAATGATAATAGCAAAACAGATAAAATAATAATAACAACAATGGTAGTTGTTTCTTATAAAGCACTTATATGGGCCAGTTACTATGCTAAACTCAATATTTCATTATTTCATTTATTCTTCACAGTACTCTGTTTTATTTATTTTTTAATAATATCTTAGTGTGATTATTTTAGGTGAAAGTTTACACAGCAAATTAGGTTCCCCTTTAACAATTTTTTTACAAATTGTATACAAATTCTTCTGTGCCTTGGTTACCATTTTTACAATGTGTCAGTATTCTCATTATTTCCATTTTGTTCTGTTTCCGTTCATCTAACTTCCCTTCCCATCCTTGCTTTCTCATCTTTGCTTTTGGGGAAATGTTGACCATTTGGTCTCATATAGTTAACTGTTTAAGGGAGCATATTACTCATGGGTGATATTGCTTATTTTATAAGCCAAATATTATTTGGCTAAAAGGTGACCTGCAGACATAATTTTAATTCCAAGTTCAAAGGGTGTCTTAGATGATAGTCTCAGGAGTTCCTCTAGTCTCTATCTGTCCAGTAGGTCTGGCCTTTTTTAGAAATTTGAGTTTTGTTCTACATTTTTCTCCCATTCTATCTGAGATCTTCTATTGTGTCCCTGTTCAGAATGGTCAGTAGTGATACCCAAACAACATCTAGTTCTTCTGGTCTTAGGTTAGAAGAGGTTGTGGTACCTGTGGGCTATTAGTCACATGGACTACTTTCTTCTTTGAGCCTTTGATTTCCTTCATTCTCTTTTGCTCCATACAAGCAGAGAACAATAGTTGTACCTTAGATGGCCGCTCGCAAGCTTTTAAGACCCCAGACGCTACTCACCAAACTAGGATGTAGAACATTATCTTTGTGAACTATGTTATGCCAGTTGACTAAGTTGTCCCCTGAGACTATGATCTCAAGCTTTTTGACCCAGTAAACCAATCCTGTGAGTTGTTTGGATATGTCCAGGAAGCCTCCATAACTGTGCCCCCTATGTGGTTTGTTATGTATGTGGTTATATATGCAGCACACCCAAACGTGTACATACATATGCCTACAGATACACCTATACACCCACGTGCATTTACTCGCATATGCCTACAGATACACCTATACACCCACGTGCATTTACTCGCATATGCCTTCCTATACACATACATGCCTCCATATCTACCTACATAACCACACATATATTTTTTGGTTGCTTCTACTGTTGTTGCAAAATTGTATATGTTACAGCATTTATTACCAAAATCGTCCCTTTTCCTCATGTACTTCTTAGTGTCTTTATTTACCTTTTTCGAGTCGTGCTGATTTCACCCATATTTAGAATTGCCTTTCCTATCACCAAAAGTAACAAGTGTCTCCTGTCCAGAAAGTGATTTTCCCTTCCCCCTCCTTCCATCCCTGGTAGTCATCAAAGAACTTTGCTTTCTATGTGTGTATCTATTCTTGACTTTTTATAATAGTGCAGCCATATAATATTTGTCTTTTTGTGATTGCCTTATTTCACCCAGTATAATGTCGTCCAGATTTATCCATGATATAAGATGTTTGGCAGAATCCTCATTATTCTTTACAGTTGCATAGTATTCCATTGTATGTATGTACCACAATTTGTTTATCCATTCATCCACTGATGGGCACTTAGGTTGTTTCCATCTTTTTGCTATAGTGAATAATGCTGCAATGAACATAAGTGTGCATATGTCTATTCGCGTCACTGCTCTTATATCTCTAGGATATATATCTAGGAGTGGGATTGCTAGATCATAAGTTTATTTCTATTTCTAGCTTTTTAAGGAACCACCATACTGTTTTCCATAGTGGTTGTACCATTTTACAGTCCCACCAACAATGTATAAGAGTTCCAACCCCCCCACAACCTTGCCGATATTTCTCATTTTCTGTTTTTTTGATCATTGTCTTTTCTGCAGGGCTGAGATGGTATCTCATTGTAGTTTTGATTTACATCTCTCTAATGGCTAATGAGCGCAAGCATCTTTTTATGCATTTGTTGGCTGCCTTAATGTCCTCTTTGGTGAAGTGTCTGTTCATGTCCTTTGCCCATTTTTTGATTGGATTCTTTGTCTTTTTGCTGTCGAGTTTTGAAATTTTCTATGCATTTTAGAGATTAGACCCTTAAAAGATAGTTCGTTGCCAAAGATTTTTTTCCCAGTCTATTGTTCATGCATTTTTAGTTTTGTTTGAAAGGCTATTTATGCCGAAAATTATGTCCCCTAGTTTTGACCCTATGTTATCTTCCACAAACCTTATAGTTTTACCTTTAACATTTAGATCTTTGATCCATTTTGAATTAGTTTTGTGTATGGTGTGAGGTATGGGTCCTGATTCATTTTTCTGCATGTGGATATCTAGTTTTGCCAGCACCATTTGTTAAAGAGACTGTTTCTTCTCCACTGAATGGACTTTGACCCTTTGTCAAAGATCAGCTGCCTGTAAATGGATGGATTTGCTTCTGGGTTCTCAATTCTATTTCATTGGTCTATGTGTCTGTCATTGAACCAGTGCCAGCCTGTTTTGATTACCATGGCTGTATAGTAAGTTTTGAGATCAGGAAGTGTGAGGCCTCCTTTGCTCTTCTTCTTGAATAGTGCTGTAGCGATTAGAGGCCTCCTTCCTTTCCATATAAAATTGGAGATTAATTTTTCCTTTTCATTAAAGAATGTTGTTGCAATTTGGATCAGGATTGCATTATATCTATAAGATCGCTTTTGGTAGTATTGACATTTTCACAATGTTAAGTCTTCCAATCCATGAGCATGGAATATTTTTCCATTTATGTAGCTCTCTTTCAGTTTCTTACGGTAGTGTTTTATAGTTTTCCTTGTATAAGTCTATTACATCTCTGGTTAGGTTTATTCCTAGGTATTTTATCCTTTTGGGGGCTATTGTAAATGGTATTGCTTTCTTGATTTCCTTTTCAGAGTCCTCCTTGTTAGTGTAGAGGAACCCAACTGATTTTTGTGTGTTGATCCTGTACCGTGCCACTTTGCTGAATACTTCTATTAGTTCAGGTAACTTTCCTGTGGAGTCTCTGGGATTTTCTATGTATAGGATCATGTCATCTGTGAATAAAGATAGTTTTACTTCTTCCTTTCCAATCTGGATACCTTTTGTTTACCTTTCTTGCCTTTCTTCCTCTAGATAGGACTTTCAGTACACTATTGAATAAGAGTGGTAATAAAGAGCATCCTTGTTTCATTCCCATTCTCAAGGGGAATGCTCTAAATTTTTCTCTGTTGAGAATAATGTTGGCTGTTGGTTTTGCGTATATGTCTTTAATTATGTTGAGATATTTGCCTTCTAGTCCTATTTTGCTGAGAGTTTTTTATCAGGAAACAGTGTTGGATTGTATCAAATAACTTTTCTGTGTCAATTGAAATGATCGTGTGATTCTTTTCCTTTGTTTTATTTATGCGATGAATTACATTGATTGATTTTCTAATGTTGAACTATCCTTTCATCCCTGGTATGAATCTCACTTGATCATGATGTATAATTTTTTTGACGTGCTGTTGAATTCTATTAGCTAGAATTTTGTTAGAATTTTTGTGTCTATATTCATGAAGGATATTCGTCTGTAATTTTCTTTTTCATTGGTGTCTTTTCCTGGCTTTGATATCAGGGTTATGTTGGCTTCATAGAATGAATTAGGGAGTATTCCTTCCTTTTCTGTGTTCTGGAACAGTTTGAGTAGAATCGGTGTCAACTCTTCTCTGAATGTTTGGTAGAATTTTCCAGTGAACCCATCTGGGCCAGGGCTTTTTTTTGGTTGGGAATATTTTAATTACCTTTTCAACCTCTTCTCTTGTTATGGATCTGTTCAGATTTTCAACATCAGTTTGTGTTAGTTTGGGTAAGTAGTGTGTTTTCAGAAATTTGTCCATTTCCTCTAGGTTTTCAAATTTGTTGAAGTATAGTTTAGTTTTTCATAGTACTCTGTAGATAATCCTTTTTATTTCAGTTGGGTCTGTTGTAATGTCCTCCATTTCATTCCTCTCTTCTTTTTTGATGTGTGCATTTATTGCTGTAAATTTTCCTCTGAGCAATGCTTTTCCTGTGTCCCAAAGGTTTTGCTATGTTGTGTTTTCATTATCATTTGCTTCTAAGAATTTTTTAATATAATTTTTAATTTTTTCTATGACCCAATAATTCTTAAGTAAGGTGTTTTTCAGTTTCCATTTATTTAATTTTTTCCTTGTTCTTTCAGTTACTGATTTCTAGTTTTAAAGTGTTGTGATCAGAGAAGATGTTTTGTGTTATTTCAATGTTTTTTAATTTATTGAGGCTTGCTTTGTGGCCTAAAATATAGTCTATTCTGGAAATTGATCCATGTGCATTGGAGAAGAATGTGCACTGTGCTGTTTTTGGGTGATGTGTTCTGTATATGTCTATCAGGTTGAGTTGGTTGACTGTGTTATTTAGGTCTTTGTTGAGTTTTTTTCTAGTTGTTCTGTCCGTCATCGAAAGTGTGTGTTACAGTCTTCTGCTATTATTGTAGATTGTTTATTTCTCTTTTCAATTCTGTTAGTGTTTGTTTTATGTATTTTGGAACTCTGTTATTGCGTGCATAATATTTATTATGGTTATATCCTCTTGGTGGATTGACCTTTTAATTGTTATATAATGCTCTTCTTTGTTTCTTATAATGGACTTTGACTTAAAGTCTATTTTATCAGAGATAATTTTTATCAGAGATAATTATTGCCACACTTGCTGTCTTTTGGTTACTGTTTGCTTGATATATTTTTTCCACCCTTTAATTTTTAACCTATTTATGTGTTTGTGTCTAAGGTGTGTCTCTTGTAGGCAGCATATTGATGAGTCATGTGTTTTTATCCATTCTGCCACTCTCTGTCTCTTGACTAGTGCATTTAAACCATTTACATTCAGTGTGATTATCGAAAGGTATGAATTTATTCCTGCCATTTTGTTATGCTTTCTTGTGATGTTAATGGTTTCATTGCTCCACTTAATTTTCCATGCTGAGTTCTTTTTGTTTATTGATTTTCTTTTTGTACCCTTCATTGTTGTTGATTTTGTGTTTACTAAGCCTTTTTGATTTTCTTCTTCTTTATTTTAGTGAATAGATTTTTAATTTTCCTTGTGGTTACTCTGAAATTTACTTTTTTCTTCCTAAGTTTAAAACAGTCTGTTATATCTTGATATCACCTTGACTTCCTCTCCATATGGATGTTCTATAACAACACTATATATTTTTCCTTTTTGTTTTGAAGTTGTTGTCATTTACTGATTGATATGTCTGGTTCTCTACTTTCAGTTTTGCAGCGTTATTTTACTTAGAGAATTATTTATCTGGGTTGGTAGCTGGATGATGTTGTCATGTGTCTTAATTTCAGTTTGTTTTCTGTCTTAATCTCAGTTTGTTGTCTCATGTGGTCTGTTCTCTGTCCGAAAGACTCACTTTAATATTTCTTGTAAAATTAGTCCGGTTTTACAAATTCCCTTAATTTCTGTTTTTCTGGGAATGTCCTAATTTTGCCATCATATTTGAAAGACAATTTTGCTGGATATATGATTCTTGGTTGGAAATTCTTTTCTTTCAGAGTTTTATATATGCCATCCATTGGCTTCTTGCCTGCATGGTTTCTGCCAAAAAATCATTAGTCTTATTTGTACCCTTTTGTAGGTGATTTCATTTTTCACGAGCTGCTCTTAGTATTCTTTCTTTGTCTTTGGTTTTGGAAAGTTTGATTATGATATGTCTTGATGACTTTCTTTTGGGGGTCTATCCCACATGGGTTTTGTTGAGCTTCTTGGATGGAAACCTTCTCATCTTTCATGACATTAGGGAAGTTTTCTACCAATATATCTTCCAAATTCTCTCTGTACTTTCTTTTTCCTTCTCCTCTTCTGGAATTCCTTGTATGCGTAAATTATTCCTTTTGATAGTGTCCCACATAACCCTTCGGATTTCTTAATTTTTCTTCATTCTTTTTTCTGATTTTTCCCCAAAGAAATTAGTATCAAGGGATTTGTCCTCTATTTTGCTTCTCCATTCTTCTATTGATTCAAGTCTACTTCTATGTCCTTCCACTGAATTTTCTATTTCTGATATTTTATTGTTAAACTTCTGAATTTCTAGTCGTTATTTTTGTATGGTTTCTAATTGTCTACTTATTTTTTTTGTTCTTTCTCATATTGTTTTTCTGAATTCTTCTAGGGTTTTGTCTGTGTTTTCCTTGATCTCTTTGAGGATTCTATATATGTCTTTTGAATTTCTTATCAGATTGTTCTATTATGATTTCTTCCTCAGGAAGAGTTTCTTCCCCTTTACTTTGCTCACTCATTTTAGCCATCTTACCCTGTTGCTTCGTATGATTTGTGATTTTTGCTGTCTCCAAGGCATTAAGGTGTTAACTAATTAGTTGACTGATTGACTGTATATTCATTTTATGCTGATTTTTTGTTTTATTTTGATGTATCTGGAGCTTTGTTTCTTCTCTTTTTCTTTACAATGTCTTTCTTCTTTTGTATTATTTCAATTGTTGTTGTTTTGTGGTTCTGGTCTGTGTGACTTTGGAGGTGTCTATTGACTCTCACTAGTGGGTATAGTGGGTCAATCCACATGTGAGTCCTCTGTGGTTAGGCTCGTATGTTTTCCCTTACCAGATTGAGTGGAGGTGGGAGAGCAGTTTTTTCCCTGATATTTGGTGACAAGTGTTGGATGGTCAGGGTTCCTCCAAAGCTCTGTGGGACCACAGGATCCTTCTGGGTTGAGAGTGCATTCTAGCAGTCTAGCAGTTGATACACTCTTTGGAGGTTAGAGCAGGATGTCTCTATATCCGCTGTGATGGAGTGCTACCCAAATGGATGGGTAGGCCCACCGTGTGTGCACAAATTCGTGTCTCAGTAGGTGGTGGGATATCAAGGGGTTTTAGTGCAAGTGAAGACAGCTTGTAGGAACTGTTTGGATGTGGGATGTGAGATGTTGCAGCCAGGCACTAGGCTCTCCTGCTCATGTTTGGCAGAGGTGCAGATGGCACCTGTCAGAGGTACAGATAGTGTTGCTGATGAGGTGATGTGTCTGTTTGGCTGGTCACCAGGGCATGGCTGCAAGGAGTGTTCTCACCAGTCATTGAAATGGGCACTGTGTGTGCTCATCACTGGGTGCTGGGTGGTCAGGGTGAGGGTTCACACATCACTGGTCACTGGGTGAGTGGAACTCAAAACACTGATTGCTGGGTGGGTGGAGAGTGCAGGAGTGGGTGAAGTGGGCACAAGCCTCTGGTCATAGGTCTGACGGTGCAGAAGTCCATGCTGTGGATTACCAGCCAGGTAAGGTGATGCAGGCACAAGCGTCTGGCCACAGGTCCAGTGGTGCAGGATTGCACACTATGGATCACAGGGTGGGGAGTAGGGGCATACTGCTTGTCGCCAGCAGAGTGCAGGGACAAGAGGGGGAGAGCATGTTCCCCAAATCTCTGGCATGGGTGCAGAGGCACTCCCTGTGTGGTGCAGCCAGCAATCAGGACCCAACCTTGACCAAATGCAAAGAAGGTCTTTCCTGAGCCCAGCTGGCTAGGGGATCTCTAGCTGTCACTCCAAGGATCCTCCACTCTGCCAGTGCCACCCCCCCCCCAAATGATCAGGAACTGCTGCTGGTGAGTAGTTCTGTCCCTATTTTCTGGCTCCCTCCCTGCTCTGTGGTCACCTGGATCCCTAGGGTTCTTGCCCACCTTCTTGCACTTTCCCTCCTTCGATCCAGTTCATGTTCTGCTCACCTTGCTTCACTCTGGGTTTCACTACACAGTATCTTTGTCTCCTTGGAGATTCCATGAAGTTGCCTTCCTGTGCTTCTCAGCCAGGATAACTGCTCACTTTGTCTCAAGATGGCCACGCTGCTCCAGGCTGGCTGGCAGGATGCCTACAGTCTGTAAGTCCCCTCGTTCACTGTTTTCATTCAGTTTCTCGTTCCCTTTGGTGTTCAATCTAATTGTTCATCCTCCGTTTGCTGTTCTTGCTCCCCAGATTGTCATTTGTATCCACTTCACTTGGTTTCTCTGTTCTTTGCTATAGGGGGATGCCACGATGTGTGTGACTAAGCTGCCATCTTAAGCCATCTCCTAGTAATCCATTTTATTGATTAAGAAACTGAGAATCAGAAAATTTAAATCGCTGGCCCTAAGTAGCACAGTAAGAAAGTGGTTGTGCTGAGACTTCAGCTCAAGATTCCTTTCCTCCAGAATCTATGATGTTTTAAAATCTTTTTAATCGTAGAACATTCCCAAACATGTACAAAATTAGAAAGAATTGTATTGTGAAACCATATGTATCCATCACTCAGCTTCAATCAACAATAATAAATACATGGCCAACCTTGTTCCCAGAGGCAATGATCTTAACCACTTGCTATTTGATCAAATAAGTGGAATAAAAAATTTTCACTTTGAGAGAAAAAGAGTAGAACTCCACCCACAAGAGTGGTCAGAGAATCTATCTTCATAAGGCCCAGCTTGGGTAAAATTCCTCTCCTCTCCTTTTCTTCCTTCTTGCAAGCTGATCATCCAGGCTTCATGGGAAGTCATAGAAGTTAGAATCTGTCCTCACTGTGTGCCTGACCCTGTGTGGGGTTTGAGAAGAACTCATTTTGGCAAGTGTATGTACTTAGTTTAGCAATGAAGAATTTTCCACTGCACCTCCTCACTGCCAAGGGGTCAAGAGGAGCAAGTTCAGGAAAGGAAATCTTTGCAGTAGCCAAGGACTAAGACCACAAGTGTCCATCTGAGATTCTGAGACTGGCAGCTGATGGTTGGTAGGTCAGCGAGCCTCTATGCCTTTAAGCATTTTCTGTTAAGAGATGGCACAAATTATTGGCTAGGAAAGAATTAACTTAGGGGAGCCCCAGGACTTGGAGTGTCAGAGATGGGTTTGGAAAAGTTTATTTTTCAATGGTCCCAATGTGATTTTAAGCAACTCTTTCCAAGCTCTCATCACTGGAGAACCAGCCCTCAATTGTTCCTCCGATTTCCTCTCCTCCTCGTATTTTCTAAGTGGTTGGAGGATAGAACTGTGGATTTGGGTCAGACAGCTATGACCTGGGTTCAGACTCTGCCTCTCCCACTTTGTATCCTAGGCCAATAACAAACTCCCTTAAACCTCAGTGTCCTTATATTAAAAAGGGCATACTATTTAGTTTACACTTACAGAGTATCTACAGTGATGACTGGAGCATTTTAGTTCTTCGGAAATCAGGGTTGGGAAATTCTCCCCCAATGCCATGTGACACTTCTTTAGCATTCACTAATGAAGATGCAGAGGCCCCCAGTGCAATGCGCCTATAACCAATACTAGTTTTTACAGAAGAGGAAATTAAGGTAACCAGAAATCCCGGTCAGATTGTAAGTCCCAGTAATCCACATCCCACATGCATTCTGGAAGCGATCCAGGGCCTGAGAGCCAAAATGTGTCTTCCTAGTTCCCTCTCACTCCCCAGAGCCATACTTTGACTTCTCATTACCTCCATATTAACACCTTTACAGGTACTGACAAGGAACAGTCTCCTGCTGCCGCTATCCTATTCTCAGACCCTAACAGTATAAGAGGCTGAACACTTTCCCTATGCCAAGCATTGGGATAAACACTTTATACATATTAACTAATTTATTCTTTACAACAATGTACAAAAAAAACTAAATCTGTGGCTGTCAAGTTGATTCCGACTCATAGTGACCCTATAGGACAGAAAAGAATTGCCCCACAGGGTTTCCAAGGAGTGGCTAGTGGATTCGAACTGCCGACCTTTTGGTTAGCAGCCCTAGCTCTTAACTACCGCACCACCAGGGCTCCCACAACAACAACATAGGTATCATTATTCTCCTCTCCCGCTTTTTGTATTAAAATTAGGAAACTGAGGGCCAGAGACCTGAAGGAACTTGCCAAAGGCCAGAATTAGAATTATGCCCTCCAGCCCAGCCTGCCCCTTCAGAGACACTTCCCATGTTCAGGAGCAACAACAGGGTCAAGGGTGGGGTAGAGCGACAAGTGCCAGGCTACTGAAATCCATATCAAGGTGTCAGCAGGATGGCCAGAGCTTCAACCCAATTTAGGATTTGTTAGGTACAGGATTCTGCTCCCACTTGCTATCCATGAATCATCCTTGTCAGGTTGTTTTGCTAAGCATATTTTGTGTTTAAGTACAGCAACATCTTTCAGAGGTCCAGGCAGTCATTATAATAAATTCTTTGATGAATAAGGGGCAATGATCACAGGTCCTTGTGTTTAGAGGAGTGTCCTGAGGCACTGAGGTAGCATGGCTCCCAAACAGGTTATGTCTGCTGGGAGCTGTCATTCTTCCCTGGCAGTAATTTCCATAATCCCCCTACTAGAGGAGAGACAGTCTGATAGTGTGGTTAACAGGGCAGGCTCTGAAAACAGACTGCCTGAGTTCAAATCTCACTCTGTCACTTTTACCTCTGTGATCTTGAGCAAATTATTAACCTCTCAGTATCTCAGTTTCCTCCTCAGTGAAATGGAGATAATAAAAGTGCCTACTTCATAGGGTTGTTCTGAGAATTCAATGCGTTAGTACATATAAAAATCTTAGAATAGTGTCTGGTAAATATTAACTGCTTAATAGATCATAGATATGATAAACCCTTCCTTAAAAAACAAAACAAAACAAAAACCAGTCACCATTGAGTCAATTCTGACTCGTGGCAACACTGTGATCTAGACTGTAAGATATCCCTCACAGTTAACGATGCTCCAACCCCACACTCACTTTGTTCATTCTCTCATTAGAAAATGTAATAAAAGTAATAGAGCTGGGATGCAATATCAGCCTTATCTTGTAGGGGCTGCCCACTCCCTTATGACAGTGCATTCCATACCAAATTCATCAAAATTTAATAGGTATTTGGCAAAACAAAAGAGAGAGAAAGAAAGTAAGTTAGTTTCAAGATCAAGACATATTAGAAATACTTGGTTAAGCAAAGTTAAAACATTTTTCTTTATTGCAAGATTTTTAAAAAACCTCTAGCATGCTAAGTGCTTGTAAACCTCCAAGAGTGTATGAGAAGCAAGGTGGGAGGGGGGAAGAGTACCATGATGCCCCAACTTTTCTAAGAACAGAACCCTTTTTTTTCCCCCCATATGATATACACTAACCACTTAAGGGACAGCGATATTCTCCCACACCCACCTTTGGTAACACTTCATTTGGATTGCTTTGTAATGGTAATTCTCAAAGCGTGGTCTTTCTATCATCTGCTTGTTAAAATGCAGTTTTCTCAGTCTCACATCCGACCTGCAGAATCAGATTCTCTGGAGGAGGGGATGAAGATTCTGCATTTTAACAAGCTCCCCAGGTGCACATTAAATTTTGAGAACCACTGCCTTAAAGGAAGCACTTGCCTAATTTTGCAATTCTGTAAATTTGAAATCCTAAACACTAAATTTCCATTAATAGGAAGGATGCTTGTTACCTTCCTAGTAACCTATATTTTAATGAAAATTGGGTGGAGTGGCGTAGATGGTAAGATTCTTTTTTTTTTTTTTTTTTTTAATTCAATTAAAAAAAAGTCTTCCCTGAGCTAGGTATTGTGTGAGAGTGTTGGGCACACAATGACAAATAAGACTTAGATCTTGCCTTCAGGATGTTTACAGTCTATAATTGAGAAGGGAGTGATGGACACCACTTAGCCTCTTGCCTCAACATGGGTGTAGGCTTTGGCTGTAGTCACTTTAGTAGTCAAGTTCACATGGGATAAACCAACCAGATGCAGTTGAGTCAACTCCGACTCATGGTGACCTCATGTTTGTCAGTGTAGAACTGTACTCATAAGGTTTTCAATGGCTGATTTTTTCAGAAGATTGCCAGGTCTTTCTTCCCATGTGTCATCAGCATTTCCGTTAGCAGCTGAGCATGCTAACCATTTGCACCAGGGTGCTCATTCTGGGAATCAAAGGGAGAGAGAGGAAGAATTTGTCTCCTAACTGGCTCAGTACCAGAATGACCCACCAAGATAGTGGTTTTTTCATTTGTTTTGTTTTTGTTATTGTTATTTTGATATCCTGAAAACAAACACAAAACCAAACATGCAGTAGCGAACGAGACCAAAAAAAAAAGAGAGTCAAATGAAGCAGAGAATAAGGGTGGGAAGCGAGGAGAGGGGAAACCCAATAGCTAGATGAATTATGGGAAGCAAAAAAAAAAAAAAAAAAAAATCCAACCCTGCTGACTCTGTTCAGTTTAAGGAGAGAAATAACAGGATTAGAATGTCAAATTGCTGAGTCCTGCAGACCCAAACCATAAAGCTCCTCTAAGCTATTCAGCTTTTTTCCCCCACTCTGCAGTCGCTAATTAAATCTCACCTTGAAAGAAATAAAACAAAATAAAAAGCCAAATGCTTTTTGAAATCAGGTAGATTGCATGTCACCAGCCTGCAAAGAGGCTGGTTGTCTGGTCGACCTGTACTGGAAGCTCAATGTTGAAGGGATCTGCAAGAGTAAGAGAAAGATAGTAGCGCGCTTGTCTCCACATGAAACTTTTCATAATCACCTCTTAAATCACAAGCAACTTTTGTAGCATCTTATTTTCATATGTAACTTCTTTGGCCCAACTAGCAATAACTGAAAATCCGTGGGATTCCCCTCTCAGTATGATTTAGGCAGAGCTATAAACCAGAGGATCCCAAAGCACATAAACATCGACGTTGAAGTCCAAAAAGCATCCATGTTTTCAACAGGAGAGAACACCAGGCAAAGTCCAGCAGTGTGCTCAAGGTCACGCCAAGTCTGGGTGGCTCACCAGTTTTCGTGTCCTTTTCACCATTCGCATCTTTTATCCAGACGACATCTTTATAAACTGTTTACTTTCTTACACATGAAGCTTCCTATATTGGTAGAGACCTAAGTCTCTTCTCACCCATTTCATGAAAACGTGGCATCTGGGTTCCCACCTTGGTAGATGGTAGCTTTATGATCAAATACATGACTCCAGCACCTAAGGCCGCAAAGAATCCATTTTCCAGTTTCTCCTCCTACATGGAGCAGATCTGCCATTAAGTAAGAATTTAACCGACAAAAGCCTTAACAGAGATATCATTGGCCCTGTGTTCTTCTGTTGTTTGCCTGAGCAAACTCTATCGTTACTCTATATGCATATGGCATGTGTCAACAGTTTTAAAATTAGCCTATTTTCCTAAGCATAAAAATGGATTTTTGTCATATCACATGAACCATTTGTCACAGAAACAAACCAGTTTTTGTTATGGCTTTTCCCCCCCCTAAAATGCACTAAGTATTTTAAAAGTCACTGCCAAATCCATTTCACTCACTGCTCTTGTAAGATACATTTAAGGAAACCAAGCAGAGGGGGATAAATTTATACAGTGCTGTCACCTGGAAAGAAATCTAGTTCATCACCAAACCAACCACACCTAGGAGTCTGGATTAGTTAACCTGCTTTCAAATAACAAAAACAACATTCTGCAGGCTACCCAGCACTGACAGTCTGGGATAGGGCAAGAATAATAAAAATAAAAACGGGAAGATTAAGAAGAAGAACTATCCTTTATTGGCACTCTCCATGAACCAAGCATTTTGCTAAGTGATTTTTCTGCATTATTTCAAGTCACATTGAAAACAATCTTGTGACATGAGTCTTATTATTTCCATTTTACAGATGTGGAAACAGAGGCTTATGTAGTTACTTGGCAAGTTACATACATAGCAGAGCCTGTCAAAAACTTGTACCCAAGTTGGTCATCCCTGAGCCCCTTCTCTCAACTACTAGGCCATCTCATGTGTGAGTAAAACCAATTAAACTTCTAAGAGACGTAAAACTGAGACATGAGTAGGCATGTATGTCAATTCTTGCATTCCAGGTTTCTTCTCTCAAGTAAGGTTATATAGATGGTATCATGGGTCCCCCCAGCTAAATAAACCTCCTTTTAGCTTTGGAGGAGGAGACAGGAGAGGTGGGATCTCTGATATTCTCCCACCACCAGTGCAAGACACTGTTCTGAAGGACTGTAGATTACAGCAGGCCTTCTTTGGAAAATTCTGCTTAAACTGCAACTTAATGCCTCCAAGCCTTGCTAAGACCAGGAGTGATGCAGGACATACACTGAATAGGCAGCTGTCTGTATGGCTCATTTTGAGGGGCAGACAGTTCCTCTCAAACAGAGAAAAACAGGAGACTTACTTGGGTTATAATCTGTGAATTTCTCTTTTGAAATGCTCGAGTGTTAATTGAGAGGCCAGCACATTAAATCCTTATTAGTCATTAATACTTCAGCACAAATTAGTTGATCAGGTTACTTAGAGGTGTGCAGGACCCTGAGGGAAAGATCTAATTTTGATGGAGGTGGTGGGGAGTTGCCAGGAAGGGCAGACTTCAGGTTGCTGAAGGGGCTCAGAGGTTGCCAGCAGGGGAGCAAAGGAAGCTGGGTGGGGCAGAGGGGGAGAAGGGCTGCTTAGCAGCTGAGTTCGGGACAGTGTTGCTTCTCAAACGTAGCTGCCCCTCCCTCCTCTAAACACACACACGCACACACACACACACACACACACACCTGCTGTCCCTTTCCACTTGCCGGGGGAATTTATTTACAGGCAAGTTTTTAGGAAAGGTACCAGCCACTCCTGAACAACCTCCAGGCAAGGCTCTTGCCTGAGCCTCCGCGGCCAGGGGCTTGTAACACAGCCTTTCGCCTCTAGGGGTCTCCAGTGCCCCGAAGCTTCAGCAGGATGCTGACCTTGCGCTGTCATCCCTCAGGGCTCAAATCCCAAAGGGCGATGATTGCGGAAAGAGACAAGGCACATGCAGGAAGTCTCCGAGGGCCCCATCACCCGCTGGAACACTGCTCATCCACCTGCCCCTGCCCCTGATTGACAACGTATTTACAGCATGGTAAATGGCTGAACGAAGGGTGAGGGGGAGGCAGAAATTACCTGCCCCCGCACAATTTACTGAGTGCTTAAGCATTTCTGTACTTCAAGAGGATTCCAAGGACTTCCCTTTGCAGCCCAACCCCACGCATTTCTAGTAAGCCCCTTCTCTGGGCTACAACTGACATGGAATCTCCATGCTCTCAGCCTCGGCCCTAGGGGGAGGGATAGCAACGCCCTCCCCAATCACCAGCGTACCCCTGCCACTGAGGCTGGACCTTCCCTGAGGTCTGGGGATGAGGAAGGGAAGGGGCCATGAGCGACGGCTGCAGCCTGGGCCTCTCCTTTTCTGGAGGCCTGATTGTCCATGAAAACCGAGTTGTTGAAAGCCAAACTGTCCAGAGAGTTCTTCTGTGAAATCTCACAACCAAGCAGTGTTGGAAAAACTATGAAACCTTGAGAGAGGCAATATTACCCCTGCTCCACAGATGAAGAGACTGCAGGGTTGGTGGCAAGACATAGACTCTCTACTCCATCCTATGACACAGGTTTGAATCCCAGCTGCATTACTCACTGGCTATGAGATCATGATTCATTGACTCTTCATACCTAATTTTTCTCATCTTCAAAATGATAATAATGTCTACGTCATAGAGAGTTACTGGCATTAAATAAGATCCTACTACTAGTGCCCACAGTGCCCAGCACTGTGCCTGGTACACAGAAAGCTTTTATTCACACGTTGAATTTCATGCATTTTCAATCACTGAGAACAAGGAAGAACAATGGTAATTTGTCCTCCAAATCCCACCAAACCCACCGCTGTCAAGTTGATTCCAACTCACAGAGACCCCGTAGGGTTTCCAGGGCTGTAAATCTTTACGGAAGCGGACTGTCACATTTTTCTCCCTCAGAGCTTCCAGTGGTTTTGAACCACTGACCTTTCAGTTAGCCGCCGAGCGCTTCAACCACTGTGCCACCAGGACTTCTAATCTCACTAAATTCACAGGTGTGTCCAGGTTGGTGAAAAGTGGTATATTTGAAAATGAATTTTAGTATGTCACCTGTTACTTTAAGTGAACCAGAAGCCTTGTCTTTTAAAGAAATTCTATAGTGCGTGGTTTTCAATGTGTTTTGAGCAGCCTTGAAATTCTAAGGCGGTGCCTCAGGAACTGCTTATGAGTGAGGAAGGAGAAGCGACACATGGAAGCTCCTGGCCCCCAGGCCTACTGCAATCAGGGAGCTCCACTTTTATTTGCTTTATATGTTGAAGTTTCTTTGAAAGTCTTTTTTTTTTTTTTTTTAATTAGAGTGTACTATTGATTGTTAAGAACCCTGGTGGTGCAGTGGTTAAGAGCTTGGCTGCTACCCATAATGTCAGCAGTTCAAATCCACCTACTGCTCCTTGGAAACCCTATAGGGCAATTCTCTGTCCTATAGGGTCGCTATGAGTCAGAATCGACTCCACAGCAATGGGTTGGTTTGTTTGTTCTATTGCTTTTTAAAAAGGTTCAAAATCACCACTATCTTTGTGTAATTCAGGGAAACCTTTTCCTCTAAGCCTACAGGACACTCAACTCTTATTTATTTGAAAGCCTGCTCTTTTGAAAATGGAGTTCACCTGTACTCAGAAATGGAATCACTTCAAATATTCAGCCCAGAGTTCTAAGTACCCAGTATGTGGAAGGCATTGTGGCAGAAACTGCGCAGCATTTTCCAACATGCACCAACCCTCTTGGCCTGTTCCAGAAATGCCCTAAGGGTCTAAAAATGCTGCCATCTCACTCTTGAGGGACTTAGCCCAGACCACAGAGCAGCTATGCTTACCTTGACCATGAAGATGCTCTTTACCCTGGACATGACCTAAGACCGTGACCAAATTGTAAAGCCCAGTGTTGAAGAGCATGGACTTTGGTATCTGACAGACCTGAGTTCAAATCTGAGCTCTGCCACTTCCAAGCTGTGTGACTTTGGGTTAGTTATTTCATCTCTCTGAACTTTAATTTCCTTATCAATAAACTAAGGATAACAGTACCTGCTCATAGAGTTGTAAGATGATTCAATGAGACAATGCCTGGAGAGCACTTAGCATGGTGACTGGCATATGGGAACTATTGCCAGGCTGGTCCTGATTCACTGGCAGCCAACACCGTATATTGAAGCTACTATCTGACTCTCATTGCCACAGCTAAATAGTGCTACTGCTATTTATGGCAGTCAGTGTCTTGCTGGCTTTCCTCCTTGGGGTCACAAAAACAACAGCTACCATTTTCCGAATTCCCATTATGTGGCAGGTATTCTGCTGACATTGTTCAATCATTAACTTCAATCTTCACAATTTTTGCGCAAGATAAGGTACTATCATCTCCATTTTACTCCATGGGGATACTGAAGCTCAGAGAGGTTGTGAAACTTATCTAAGGTCACATAGCTCGTAAGTGACCAAGGCTAAATTGAAGCCCAAGTTTGTCTGACCCAGAAGTCAGGAGCCTTTTCCCCCCACCTCACTGCCTCTCAGAGCTTTCCTGGGTGGAAGGCAGTAGGGCACGGTGCAGGGGCAGGAGGCCTGGT
Organism: Trichechus manatus latirostris; assembly: GCF_000243295.1. Classification (NCBI taxonomy): domain Eukaryota; kingdom Metazoa; phylum Chordata; class Mammalia; order Sirenia; family Trichechidae; genus Trichechus; species Trichechus manatus. Next base: position 13,784,790 of record NW_004443957.1, on the reverse strand, counting down.
TCCAAATGCCAGCTCCTCGGTGCTCTGCCTTCCTCAATTTCATTCTGTAAAATAAGACTGATATTTACTTTATAAGTTGTAATAAAAATTAAATGAGATAAAGTAACTAAAAATGAGTCTAAGTTTTATTATAAAGTAGGCTTTGGATGTATATTAAATATGAATGAACTCCCCCCCCCCAAGTTTCATCTGCTCTCCAAATTATTTCTTTTCTTTTTAATTTTGTATTGTAAGAAATACCCACAGAGAATATATAAAAGATATATATACATATGTGTGTGTATAAAATGTGTATGTACATGTGTGTTTGAAAAATTAAAAAGCCAACTACCACCCAGATCAAGCAATAGAATACTGTCAGCGTCTCAGAGTCTCAGAGCCACCCCTCTGAATGTTCTTTCCTGATCAAATTCCCATTTCTCCCTCCAGTCCAATTCACTTCTCATCTTGTTAAAAAATAATTTTCTTTTCCCCTTTTGCTCATGCCTCTGGGTTGTCTCCAGCCTTTTTGCTGTGCCTGTGCCTGTCACTTCACTAAGGTTCTGAGCGACACATCGTTCATAGGAGAGAAGTGAAATCAAGTGTTTCAGCAAAGTAGGGGTGTGTGTGTGTGTGCCCATGCACGAGCCTTGTCAAGCAGCAAACTGGACACCTTGAGAGATATGCCTTAACCCAAAAGGATAGGAGGGATAAGTGGACTGGTGGGGGAGAGGTTTGGGAACAGTGGAGCTACTTGCTGCTCCCTGAGACCACCTGGGAAGGGGCCTGGTACCTCCAGCTGTGAGGAGTGGACATTGCAGCAGCCAGAGTCTTGGCAACACAGTAAACAATTTCTCCTCTTTGGATCCCCAAATTCAACCCTATGCTGGGATTTCTACCTTTCTGAATTGACAAGTCAAGTCTCATTTCAAATGTTACCTCCTCTAAGAAGCTCTTCCCTAATCACCACCTCAATCACTCTCTCCTACAGTATGATTTTATCTTCTTCATTATCAGCACCTGAAATTATCTCATTGATTTATATGTTTACATGTATTGTCTGAATATCATAGTAATAAAGAATATGGACTCAGGATCTAAACTGACTGGGATAGAATGCCAGTTACTAGCTGTGTGACCTTGGTCCTCTGGTCCTCCAAATTATCATCTATAAAATGGAGACAATAAAAGTACCTATGTTATAGAATCATTACGTGGAATAAGTGAATTAATATATGTAAAGTGCTCAGAACAGTGCCTGACACATAAGTACTATTGAAGTATTAGCTATTATCAGCAACATTAATGATATTATTACTATTATCATCATCATCATCATCATCATCATCATCATCTTACCTTCCTTCTAGAATATAAACTGCTTGATGGCAGGGCCTTTATCTGTGGTGTTTGTTGCTGAATCCCTGATGCCTAAGAACAGTACCTGACACATATAAATACTCAATACATACTTCCTGGGAAATGTGTTTTAGCCCCAACGCCAGCCCTGCTTCTTGGTGCAGGAGATAAGCCATATAAACAAATCATTACAGTGTGGTGAGTACTGTGCAGAGTTTGAGCAAGATGTGTAGGAGCACAGAAGGGGAAGCAATTAATTCTGTCCCAGAGTCTCAGCAAAGTCTTCACAGAGGAGATAATATTTACAGAGTCTTAAAGATCAGTAACCCTCAGAAAACAGAGAGACGAAAGGGAAAATTTCTCCAGCAAAAACAATTAGGACCAGTTCATGAAGGGCCTCTTGTTTGTCATGTTACAAAATTTCAATTTGATTCTGACAGTAGTGGGGAGTCATGGGAGAATTACAAGAACAGATGAAGCATAATCCAATTTACCATTTTGGAAGCTCTCCTTGGCTGCAGGGAGGAGGCTGGACTGGCTAGTCTTCAAGAGCATAAACGGGAACAAGTACTGGGAAAGTGCAGGTGAGAAGTGATGAGAGCCTGACATCATAGAGTGGCAGGAGACATGTGGGAGAAGAGGATGGCTTTGGAAATCATTGGGAGGTAGACCTGGCAGGTCCTGATGATTGACTGGATGTGGGGGCAGTGTGAGAAAGAGTGGAGCCCAGGGTATCCTGTGTTTCTTAATTGTGCCTGTGGAGGTCTGGTTGTACCACTAAACAAAGCAGGGGACTTGAGAAGAGGGATGGTTTAGGGTGTACGAGTTGGTACATACTATCAGCTCAGCTTTGGACATTTTAGCTTGGGGACATTAAAGTGTAGACCTTTGGTCGGAAAGGGTGTTACCATTTGTGGAGCCTCTACAGTGTGCCTGGAACTATGTTTGGTACCTTATGTATTTTTATCTCATTTAACACCTAAAATAACACTTTGAGAGATGGGTATTATTATTTTTTATTTTGTAGATGATGAAACTGAGGTTCAGAGAGATAATGACCCCAACTTTTACATGGTTAACATGTAAATAGTAAATCAATTTGATTAGGCAAGACTGAATGAAGTGTCTATGAAGAAAAGGTAATTTAGGGGCAGATCACGGAGAACCCTGACTAGAGATAAAAACCACCCCGCAGGGGTATTGTAAGATAATCAGGTGAAGTAAAGCTTTTAAAAACATTTTGTGAACCATAGAATACTGAGCAAATATGAGGAATTTGAGTAATGGACAAATGTGATTGCAGTGAATAACAATAATAACATAATAATAATAAATGAATTATGATGTTCAAATCTGTAATCATTGAAAAAATTCAATCATTATGTCTTCTTCCCATTCTTCTTACTGATAGGTCCACAAAATAATTTTTAACACATAGCAGGCATTCCTCTTCCTCTCCACTAAACTATCACCTTTTCTGATTTGAAAAAGGAAAACTCTATCACATGGAAAGAAGATAAGGTGGTAGAGAGGAGAAGAAGGGAATTTGAAAATCAACCATCTCATCTGATTTCAACTGTTGTGTCCTCACACTTTGGTGTGAGATCCTAAAATTAATTTATTTGGTTATTTCTGCTGTCAGATGGAAACTTGAAAATATTAGGATAAAATTACCAAGCTTCCTAACTGCTCATTCTTTGAACTGAGAGCTGCAATGTTTCTCAAATACTTTGGGTAAACTGAGTCACAGTTAACGAGGCCCACCCCCCTCAAATATATATAGGCCTATGTAAGCTATTTGTGCCCTCCTTGACCAGTGGTGAAGAGCTTGGCTGCTAGCCAAAAGGTCAGCGGTTCAAATCCATCAGCCACTCCTCGGAAACCCTATGGGGCAGTTCTACTTTGTCCTATAGTGTCACTACGAGTCAGAATCGACTCAACGGCAACGGGTCTAACGGGTGACCTTAGATTCCAGAAATACATACCTAGAGGTTTGCTCTGGACCGCCCCTCATTCCTCCCTCTATGTTCTCTCTCTTCTCATGTCTCTGGCTCCTCCTGCATGTTACCTCTGCCTTTTCTCCATGTTGACCTGTCACTACTCTGCAGGGCCTAGACCAGCACTATTCAAAATAAATGTAATGTGAGCTGTATACATAGTTTAAAAAATTTTAGTGGTATCATTACAAAATAAAAAGAAACAGGTAAAATTAACTTTGATATACTTTATTTAACCCAATATATCCAAAATACTATCGTTTCAATGTGTAACCAATACCAAAAATTATTGATGAGTTATTTTACATCCTTTTTTTTTTTTTTTTTGTACTAAGCCTTCAAAATCCAGTGTGTAGTCTCTGCTTACAGCATACATTTCAAGTGCTCAATAGCTACATGTGGTTAGTGGCTACCATATCGGACAATGCAGGTTAGCCCTCAGTCCTATGAGTTATAAAATTGCCCACCCCCTTTGCCCAATCTAGCATGGGGACTGGCTGTTGAAGATTCCATGCTGTAATAATGGTACTCAACTCTGCAAGGCAGAGTCACAATTTAAAAGAGGCCAATCTGCCTCCTAATTGGACAGACCAGACCTATCCATTGCAGCCCCAGTCTGAAGCATAACCGCGCTCCCTGTGTCTTCACTCTCAAATAGAAGAGGCTGACATCTGCAACCACTAAACACACACCCATGGGCCTGCACCTCTACCTCGGTCCCCAAACACAGCAGCAGATACTTCTGAATGGAAGAAAGAACAAGCATCTGACCCATAGTCCAGCTGCATGGCCATCTCCATAGGAAACACAGATGACAGCAAGGCGTAGGGGAGGATTTTCAGGAGAAAGTAAATGTCCCTAGGGACTTGTCCCCAGATCAAACTCTTGGGGCTAAGCAAGCAAACAACCTGGGATCTTGGGTACTTTCCTCTTGACCTGAGAGCAATTATGGTGTGATTTTAGGCAAGTCATCCCACTCAGTGCCTGATTGGAACTTTCTCCATGTTGGAATGGGATCACTCAAGCAACCAGCGACTTGCAGCATGAATAGATGTCTCAAACCAAGACCAATGAGCAGGGTGGTTGTGTCACCAGTCCTCTCACAGGCTCTAGACTTGGCCTTGACCTTTTCTCTGGGAGAGAAATCTCACTGCTGGAGCAAATCAAATGTTTGTGGATGACCAGTCACAACCACCACCTGGTGGTCCGCAGTCCCTGGCCCTTCCTTGAAGCTGCCTGGGCTGGCAGACTGCCCCTACCCTCTCCTGCTCAGCTGAGCAATCACAGTTCCCCATGGTATAGCTGCAGGCAGTATCGCAGCCCACCGCCTCCTGCTTTTTGTGGTCTCCTTTGTGACTGCTACAGCATATGTTTTATTAAAACGGAAAGAGGAGGGAAGATGAGGTTATATACATGGGCATGCTCAAGAATCGTAAGATTGAAAATCTCCTGCTCAATGCTAAATGCCTAAGGGTTTGGCATTTCACCAGCTCTAAGTAAACCCCAAGAGGACATTTGGGTGAGGGAATAGGGAATGGAGAAAAATCAAGGCTGTTCCTTAGGAGATTGATTCTGATTCTAAAACATAAGAAGATTGTCTCATGTGCTCTTGGAATTTGTCTGGTTTCCACAAATAACCCCATCTGAATTTTTTGATATGAGGTTGACAAGCCCTCTGACCTTAAGCAGCAATTTTCCCAGGATATATGGATTAGACTTAAGGGTGGGGAGAAGGCCAGGTAATTTTCAATGCCTAATGAGATGCTCAACATTTCAAAGCCAGTTCTGCCTGGGTCCTAGGGCAAATTCCTCTATGTCAATCTGTCTTTAAAATAATTAAGCTAGTAAAGACCTGGAGGTCTGCTCCCATAAAGATTACAGCCAAGAAAAGCCTCTGGGGGCAGTTGTACTCTGTCATATGGGGTCACTATAAGTTGAAATTGACTTGATGGCACCTAACAACAATAACATGGTATTTCCAGGATCCAAGGGGACAAGTGGGCCAGAGTAAACCCCAAGGCATCGTGCTATCCTTGACGTTTCTAGCCTTCTCACCTGAGCTGCGATTAGCATCTTTGTCAGTTGGAATTCTTCCCCCATTTCTCCCTATCCAACAAATCCCACTCTATCCCTGAAGGCTCCATTGAAATTTTCCCTCCTTTGAATACTGATAGCTCTCAGTATCTGTACAAATCAATCACAGATTAATTAGGTCAGCCTTGTGATTTCTATTGGATGGCTGTTTAGAACATATATTGCCATTTACCTTTTCACAGATGTAAGCCCTATTTTCCTAACTAGACTGTAAGATCATTGAGGGCAAAGGCAAAGTCTTACGGGGTGTTTATCCCTCAAAGTACTTAAGTGAGTGCCAGAGGACAAGGCCTATATCATCACACTGTGCCATCCTTCATTTAACCTATGAAGACTAAACCATTCCTTAGGAGCATCTGTGGAACCTGAGGTAGGTTTAGGAGTGAGGAGATCCAGACTCCACTTCATAGTTTCCCCTTGTTGCTGGGTGACCCAGGCTAAATCAGTTCATCTTCCTGAGGTTCTCTGCCCTCCCTTTTGCAAGAAGAAAGCTAACATCATTCTAACTCTACTTTTTAGGATAATCCAAGATAAATGAGACAATAAGCTGTGTGAGGATTAATTAGATGAGCTCCAAAAATGCTCCCAGCCCTTTGGAAAAGGATGCCATTGTAAAATTTATACAAGGGCTTATTATTTAAGAGAAAGTGTTGAATCACCAAAATATACTGCACAGTGGGGAAAACAAAACACGAACCAGGAAACCTCAACACTAAGCATCCCAGTCAGCAGAAGGTGCCCACGCAGATGTGTCAAGTCCCTCCAGATTACCTCTTGTTTGTGAGCTGGGGAGGGATTTTGGAGCACAGTCTCAGAGAGGATCTTTTTTATACAATGTTCCCCAGTGGCTAGCCTGTGCCTTGGGAAAGGGGATCAGAAGGAGTTGATGACGCAGGCATGTGTTTTGCCCTCTGGCCTTGCTCAGTAAACAACCTGTTAGGAGGCCAGAAGGAACACCCAGAGGACCGTCTTGGAGAGGATACTCCTCATCCTTGAGATGGGCCCAATGCCAACATAGCAGGAAACTTTCTCCCTCTCCAGCCCTTTCCTCCTCACCTCTTTTCTTTTGCCCACACTGCAGCACATATCACTCCATTCTGGGAAACAGTACCAGTCCCATTTTTGGTGTGGAGGAGGAAGCAAGAGTCGAGGATCTTCTATCTTCTCCGTGGCTGCAGCCCAGCTGTCAGACCCTCTGAAGCCAGCTACCTCCAGCAAGGAAGACCATGGTCTAACATTTGCTTCCGTTCCCCCAAACATTTCATAGTATCCATGCTCTGCACCGTCTCAAATCATACCTCTTCTCAAAGAAGCAAGGTGTGCATCTTGCCCCAAAGTAGGCAGCAGCTATGATATTGATAAGATTTCAGGATCATTATGGCAGCACTGCTTGTTCATACCCTCCATGCTGCAAAGCAACTTATTTTGAGTGACAGGGAACTCCAAAGGGTACTGCCTTAAGCAAATATCATACACACAACAGTGTGAAGTCAAGAGGGAAAACACACAAACTCCAGCATCACTTTGCTGCTGCCTGATGTCATCAGACTTCCCCCCAGGGGATTCTGTAAAAGACTTTAACTGCTTGGTTAATACTGAGGTTGCATGTATTCAAGAGAACATGGTCAGAGAGAGTGTCACTTCAACATACACATGTCTGGAGAAGGACAGAGGCAGAAATACTCGACTGATAATATACCTTTTATCCTTCTGATTGGTCTATGCTAACATTTCATTGTACCTGCTGGATAAGGCCCAGGTTACCCAGTTATAAGCATGGATTTTTATAATTGCTATCCTTTTAACAAAACATTTTTTTTTTTTTTCCTGCTCAGGGCACCTGGCTCCCAAGGCTATGAAGAGCACACACAATTCTTTTCAGAGGTCTGTTCAGGCACGTTACACTGCATTAACTTGATTATTAGTTAATATTTGGCTTAGGTCTATATACTCTGGATAAATATGTACCATGCAGAGGGACTACTTGAGAGGAGAAAACTCCTCTGGGCTGGAGCAGTAGCTCCCAAGTTCAGGTCCCTACTAAAAGGAACACTCCAGGCATCTGCGGACTGGGCAGCGCGATGCAAATGCATGGCTCTTCCATGGGCAGCCTGCTCCCTGCATGCAGCTGTGAGCACAAGCACACACACACATGCACACGCCACAGGCAGCATTCAACTGTATGTATCCAGACACAGGGAGAAAGGGCTGCTAGACAACATCAGCACATGCCTCCCTTCAGCAAAGCCATGTTCTCCCGTTACTGTCTCCAGTGCTCTGCCAGGCTCCACTCAATCAATGGGGCTTCTGCCACCACCCTGGGGAGACTATTTGCTACCTACAGTGCTCACTCTTCAGAATTTTTTTCTGGCTGCGTGTGCACAGGAGAAAGAAATGGACTCTACAGACATGCCACAAGGCTCAGTGAACATGTGAACACGGATGGGTAACATGTACCCTGACCTCAGCTCTTTGAGGTCCTTCTCTAATAGACTGAACCCTTATACAGTTCAGTCCAGCATCAGGCTCGTCAGGCAAACGTCCTAGTTATCTTCTGCAATTATGCAGCCCATTTGGATTTTCTGAAGCTAATGGGAGTTGCACTAACTTTGAGGACTTAAACCAGAAAACAGCAATATAGGTCAGGCAGAGTGCCCAAGCCCTGTAACAGCCATGCAACACCAGAAGGCAACACCAGAGTGATCTCTCGCTAAACCCCAAACTCCTCTGCTCAGCTCCACAAGACACAAACTAAGCGAGGTGGAATCACCCCCTCTGCCTGCAACTGCCAGGCACCACGGCAAGAGGGTTGCATGAGTACAAAATAAGCCCCTTACCCACGGACACACAAAAAGGACAGTGGAGAGAGGGTAGAGAGAAATCACTGAACCCCTGCACTGTTACCTTGAATCCTTGCAAGAGCCCTCCTTGCTGTATCAACTGCTCCCAAAACCTCCAACGACTGGGAGGAGACTCCTCAAAGATTCCGGTTTTCTGTGCAACATCTTCAGTGGCAGCTTTCCAAAGTTTTCACTTCATGATTTCTTGTGGCTCTTTCTCATCTGGGGACCTGTGAATGCCTCCCCCTCACCGTATGAGAGGAAGCCAAGGTCTCTTCAAATTCTCTTGCTCCCGGCTTTGCTGCTGCTGCCGCCGCTGCCCACCGCCGTTAGATCACTTGCCTGCTGCCTTCCCGCTGAACAGCAAGGACTCCGGGCACCCAAAGCGTGTCTGAAGTGGGGCTTCGACGCGGGGCCAGGGCACACTCAGGATGGGAGAGGTAAGGGAAGTGCAAAACCCAGCTGGGGGAGTCTCCTGCCCCTTCACCGAGAGAAACCCAAGAATGTGCTTTCTTTCCAACTCTACAGAGACTCGCTCCCCTTCTTTCTCTCGCCCGAAACCACTGGCTTGCACTTGGGCAGAGGCAGTTCCCAGGCTTCCCGGCTCACTGGGCTCTGCCTGCAGACCTGCCCCTGCGCTCGGACTGCGCGGCAGGTGCACAGCCTTGGGTGAGTTCTAATGGGATCCTCCGAGCTCAGCGGAGGCGCTGGCCGAATTGCCGCGAGCAGCTTCCGAGGCAGGCGCATTCCATCCCAGGGCTGCAACCCGGCTCTTCCCTGCTCCGATTCCGCGTTCCGTACCTAAGCAGACTCAGACACCTGCAGACTCAGACACCAGATGAGTGTCTTAAGATAACAATGCTGCCCTGCCTGCCTCGCTCTTTCTTTCTTATGCACGTAGGTTGGCAGCCAATGGGATACAGCTCCACATTCCCCGCAGGTGCCCATTGGCTGGACGGCCTGGCAGGGGGCGGGCTCTGGGCCTCACCGGCGTCTCTTTTGGCTAGCTGAGAGCCTGGGGTACCAGCTCCTTTAACCCTCCCAGCTTTGCAGCAGAGACTTTTTGGTGTGGATACGGAAGCCTTGGATACACTCACGGCGGGGGAGTTGGAAGGTGTGAAAAAGACTGAGGAACAAACAGGGAGAAGCTTGGAAGCCAATTACATTTTCTTCTAATCTTCCTCGGATTACAATAATCATTTGTCCCAGACCATTTTGTTTGCTTGCTTAACTAGAACTCTCAGAGATAGGGGCCCATTTGAGCCATTTTCCGTCTAATTTGAGGTTTCATTCTGTTGTGTTGTGCATTTTAGCCTCTTGGTCCTGAATTGTTTAATCAGAAATGAACCCTCAAATGAAAAATACTTATTTCATAGCACACCCACACACAAATCAGAGATACAGAAAAGAGAGGAAAAAAATAATTAAAAAAACAGGAACTTAGTAAGAAGGCTAGAGAGACAAACAGATCTAGAGACTCTAAGCAGCTAAATCAAGGTACAATCTGTCCCCAAATTAGGAATCTGGAGACAAAGTTGAAGAGGAGACTTCAGGTTTCTGGGGAGAGATTAAGGGGAAAATAATGTCCTGCTTCCAAAAAAGGGAATTGTTTGGTCAGTAATATTTTCCTTCTATGTGTCTTTTCAGTGACTGTCAGGAAGAGGGATTGTGGGTGTCCATTTGGTTTTTAAAGGAAGACTAGAGAAATCAGAACAGGACCAGCCTTGTTTCTGTGAAGCAGGTGCTGTTGCTGGGCCTGCAAACTGAGAGAAAAAGACAGAGAGAGAGAGAGGGAGAGAGAGAGAGAGAGAGAAAGAGAGAGAGGGAGTGTAAAAGAAGAAAATATTAACTTTGAATTGAAGAATGTGAATTATATATTTTTGATATCCAACTGAGGATGCAAAACTGAAATATGTCCAGATAACTGGCATGCTGTACTAACTTTTGGCAAGAGTGTGTGAGAGTAATAATTGAAGGAAAATCCCATTCAACCCAGGAGCCAGGGGTTGGAGCTGGCAAAGGAACTTGGGGGCCCCACAATAAGTCATGTGATAAGGAAAACGTGGGCAGGAGAATACACAAAAGGAGGAGAACATAAGTATCGCAGTTTAGTTCCCTAAACTAAAATGATGGGGCAGCATCAGAGATTATTGGTAAAGGACTAGGAACAAAAATAAAAGGAATGTATTTGTTAATAAATGTTAAAGTAGTGTAAATCAGGATTAGCTACAAACTGGGGAAAATTTGAACTATTATCTCACATGTACACCCTCTGCCCCACTATTCCATTACTTTCACCTATATTCCCTCCTCTATATCCTATATAGATATCTCCTCCTTTAACCCTGCTTCTCCATATCACAAGTATCTGTTGCCTAAACTACAAAACATGTCGGAGAAGGTTGACCTACAGAACTCTCAGCTCCTCACATAGCACAGTTAACCTGTGAAAGCCTAAGTCTATTACTCTCCAACTGCTGAGTTATTTACCGATGTGCTTCCGAGAGACAGAGGGTCATTTATCTTGGCCAGGTGAGAGACATCAGATGTTGAGGCTCTTGTAAAATCCTGGAAGGGAGTAAGGTAAAGAGAGGGAGTGGCTGAACAAATGATTAGCAATCTCAATGACAGAAAGTTAATTTCTCTAAGATCTCTAAAGGGAGAGGGGAAGGGAGTGGAGATGGGAGGCAAGAAAATGACAGGAAAAAACAAAAATCTGGCTGTACTTTCCTCTACTATGGTGTCCTAAGCCACTTAAAGTGTTTTTAAATGAGGCATAATATACATTAAAATAATTCCACAAGAGTGCAACTTGATCAGTTTTTACCTATATATGCATCTGTGTAACCACCACCTCCATTATTTTCAGCACCTCAGGAAGCTTGCTTCTGCCCATTCTCAGTCAAAACCCTCTAGCCCCCAGAAATGACCACTATTCTGTCTTCCATCACCAAATATTAATTTACTTATTCTTGAATTTCATAAATGTAGACTCGGTGTACACTCCATTTTTTATGCTGGTTTCTTTCACTCATCAATATGCCTGTGAAATTCACCCATGTATTTTCATGTTTATTTATTTTTTATTGCTGGGTAGTATTCCACTGCATGAGTATATCACATTTATCATTCTCCTATTGATGGATGCTTGTGTTGTTTCCATTTTTTTTCTGAGTAACCTTATGAAGGTTCTTGTACATGACTTTTGTTAGACAGATGCAACCATATACAACAAAGAGTATAAATCACTTATTTTGCTTTGGCTACTTCACAGGGAAAAATCTGTGAAGAAAATTCTGAAACCTGCTTTCTCTCCGAAACAATTGAGTAAGGAGATAAAGGTAAACACTACTACTTTTTGAGCACCTATTAAACCAAAAACCAAACCCACTGCTGTCAAGTTGATTCCGACTCACAGTGACCCTATAAGACAGGGTAGAACTGCCCCGCAGAGTTTCCATAGAGCACCTGGTGGGTTAGTAGCCACAGATAGCACTTAACCACTACGCTATGAGGGTTTCCTGAGCGCCTATTAGTGCCTTAAACATGTCAGACCCTTTATATACTTAATCTCATTTCATCTTCACAACCACCCTAACAGGTATCTATTGTTATTCCTATTTTGCATACAAGAATATTGAATGCAAAGCACTGTATTAGGAAATAGACCTTGCCTCCTGAGTGTGTGTGAGTGTGTGTAGCTAAGTGCTCAGTGAATGGAGCTATGAGTAAAGAAAGCTATGGAAGTTTTCACTGCATAGGTGAGACCGGAGAGTGCTCTGGAGAGATGGGAAGGTCTGGAGAACACAGATTTGTGCATTCCAGGTGGATAGAATGGTATAGAAGAAGTGAAAATAGGAAATACGCTTTAAATTTGGTTGGAATGTTCGTGTGTGTGTGGAGGGGGAGGGGGCAGAGGTAGTGTAATGAGTGATCAATCTAGGAGAATAAATAGTATGATATTTGGAAGCATTTTAAAAATTCTAAACCAGCATGGTTGAACTTTATCCTGTTGGGAAAGGAATAGCTTAGAATGGCGTGATGAAAGGTAGATCTCAGAGCAACCTGGTAGCTGTGTGCCAAAAAGGCTGGTAGCAGGGAAAGCATTTGAGAAGCTGTTATAAGAGTCAAGAAAAGAGGACATTAGCACTTAAATACAGGAAGCTGGATCTCAGGATTAGAGATAACAGATCTGCTATTTTATAGAGTCTTAATGTGTATAAACACCTTTACATTTATTATCTTAATCGGCTATCACACACACCATGGTCCTGCAGGGTAGGCAGAGACCACTGACCCCATTTTATTAATGAGGGAAATGAACATCTGTCTTAGTTATCTAGTGCTGCTATAACAGAAATACCACAAGTGAGTGACTTTAACAAACAGAAATTTATCTTCTCACAGTTTAGGAGGCTAGAAGTCTGAGTTCAGGGTGTTGGCTCTAGCGGAAGCCTTTCTCTGCAAGCTCTGGAAGAAGGTCCTTGTCTCTTCTGAGCTTCTTCTGCTCCTGGGCTGTCTTCATGTGGCTTGAAATCTTTCTTCCCTCATCTCTGCTTTTTGTGCTTACTTACTTAATCTCTTTTATATCTCAAAAGAGATTGATTTAAGACACACCCTTACACTCATCCTGTCTCATCAACATAGCAAAGACAACTCATTCCCAGATGGGATTATAACCACAGGCATCCAAAACCCACTGCCCTGAGGTCAATTCAGACTGATAGGGACCCTGTAGGACAGAGTAGAATTGCCCTATAGGGCTTCTGGAGCCCTGGTGGCACAGTGGTTAAGAGCTCAGCTGCTAATCAAACTGTTGGCAGTTTGAATCCACCAGCTGGTCCTTGGGATTCCTGTGAGGCGGTTCTACTCTGTCCTATAGGGTCACTATGAGTCGGAATTGACTCAACGGCAAGGGGTTTGGTCTTTTTTGATTTATAGGATTTCAAAGGCTGAAAATCTTTATAGAAGCAGATTGCCACATCTTTTTCCTGCGGAGCAGCTGGTGGGTTTGAACTGCTGACTTTTTGGTTAGCAGCCAAATGCTTCTGTGCCACCAGGGCTCCAATCACAGGCATAGAGGCTAGGATTTACAACACATATTTTGGGGGGACGCAATTCAATCCATAACAACATCAGAATGGTTAGGTAACGTATCCAAACTCGCCCCAAAATAAGCAAATTATGCAGCTGAGACTTGAATCCAAGTCTGTTGTTTCTCTATATCAAGTTGCCTATACAAAAAGGTGATGTTGAGGTGCATGCAAATTGCTCCCTATCCCATTTAAATCTAAACCATCAAACAATACCGATGGTCTTGTTACTGAGCTTCAACTTCAACCCTAATCTCTAGGATATTTAACTCCCTAAGAGGAGGCCATGTGACATTATATCCATGATTACAGGAATCAAGTGCCCTGGCAACATATGATTTCTTTTTATTTCTACAGCTTCTATTGCCCAACCCTTCCACAGAGAGAAAGGCCTATAAAGGCTTGAGATACCAACTTCCAACTATTTTCAACTCAATATGCACTTTAAAGTAGCCATTTTAAATACAGACACTTTTTTTCTTGTAAATGGGGATAAGACAGGAGCATGTACAAATGACTAATTAGATAAATAGGCAGGCAAAGAAGACTAGCTTGTCACTTTCTAGAAAACTAACCCCAGTGACTCACCTGGGTTTTCTAACATGACTCAAGATATTTCAGAGAGATTAGAAAGAAGAATTTCAGAATGATAGTAGATTATAAGCTACTCAAAAGCAGGAGTATTTTTCTTCCAGTATCTGCCTCATGCTTAGCCTAATGCCCAGCATATGGTAAGTACTCAAGTGTTTGCTGAATGAATTACAGCTATCCATAAAGTCCAAAGTTTACCCATTGGGTGCATCAGAGTATACCATAATTGTGTAGTAGAAAGAGCACAGGATCCTACCCCTTCTTAGCAGATTGACCTTGGGCAAATCACCTTATTATTTTACACTGGCCTCAATTTCCTCATCTGTTAAATGAGAGATTGAATCTAATAGATGATCTGGTAGGTTCCTGCCATTTTAACATTCTAGGAGTAAATGTGACTTCCTGCAACCACTCTAATTGTTCAACTGCAAATAACCTCATCTAACTAAGTTTAACACTTTTTTTGTTATTACTTTTTTAATGCTAGGAAAAAGGTATCATTAGGTCTTTGTCTCCCTGAGCACTAAACTGGGGAGCAATGAAGATGAGGATGAGTTTTAGAAAGGTCATTGGCTGATATATGTATTTTTGCAGTAATTGCAATGTTACATGTAGTAATGTAGATCTGTGTTAATTCTCAAGTGTCAGGTTTAAAAACTCACCTTGGAATAAAAAACTCAACTTGGAATGAAGTTGTGTGTGTGTGTATGATAAACAGCTCTCTCACCTCTTAAACGTGACCTTAAATATGGCCCATTTTCTCTATTTCCATTCATCTGATAGAGTAACCTTGTAAAATAATATGGCAAATGCCTTTTTTTTTTCTTTTAAAGGACATGCATTCACATATGCCAATCAATTGATACCAGGTAGACTGAGAATGAAATAGAGGTCCCTTTGAAAAGGTGGTACGTTAAAATCCTAGAGACAGAAACTATGTATAACATAGTCTTTATAAAAAACAAAAACAAAAAAACCCAAACCTGTTGCCACTGAGTTGATTCCGACTCCTAATGAGCCTTTAACACAGAGTAGAACTGCCCCATAGAGTTTCCAAAGAGCAGTTGGTGGATTTGAACTCCGGACCTTTTGGTTAGCAGCCAAGCTCTTACATCTAGTATTTGAATCAGCATTGAATAAATCAAGCTAACTCTACTTTTTTTCTATCAGTTATAGCATTCTCCAAATGATCTTTTTATTGGTTACTGTAGATAATGAGGTGCCTTGGTGGCAGTGGTTAAGTGCTTGGCTACTAACTGAAAGGTTGTGGGTTCGACTCCATCAGCAGCTCCACTGGAGAAAGATGTGGCAGCCTGTTTCCATAAAGATTTACAGCCTTGGAAATCCTATGAGGTAGTTCTCTTCTGTCCTATAAGGTCATTATGAATTGGAATTCATCTCCAGGGCAATGGGTTTTTGGTTTTGGTAGATAATAACATTTGTGATAGAAATGAAATGAAAAAGCAGAGAAGAGTTGCAAATAAATGTTCTGGACTCCTGTTTAGCTGTATGTAGCATTGTTTTGTGTATCTATTGATCTATCTATATCTATATACCAAATATTTTCTTTAAATAGTTCGCAAAGTTATTGCTGAGCAAAAATGCACACGTGTGCATTTATCCCAGAACCCTCTCTCCAATGTTCAAATCCAACTAGTGGGTAAAAAACGACAAGAGCTGAGCCAGCTACATACACAGTACAGTCTTGGCATCCATAAGATCACTGGGAGAATTTGCATCCAGAGAGATCCTCTCCATTCACACCTGCTCTGAGGAAGCGCCCTTTAAGATGTGTGCGTGTGTGCCCTTCCCAAATCATATGGATCGTGATGCCGGAGGGACGATTTTGCATTGCAAAGACTGATTTAAAAAAAAAAAAAAAATACTGTTCAGGTAGTTACTAGCCAAGAGTGTGCTCTTGTTGAAGGATGCAAAGGAGGAGAAAGGCAGCAGCACCGGCGCCAGCTGGGGGCTGACCTGCTTCCCTAGAATCCTCAGCTCCCTTTCTCTTTCGTCTTGTCGTCTTTTCTTCCCTTTTTCCAGATAAGCAGCTCCAGGAAACAAAGAGCCTGGTTCTCTTGGCATCAGAGCTTAAGCCCAGCACACAGCGAGCAGCATCGCAACCCGGGGACCAGGCTCTCCCGGCTCTACATCCCCTCCCCACCTTCCCCCGCCTCCCGCGCTCGCTCGCTCGCTCCCGCCCCGCTCGCTTCCTCCCCCACCGTCGCTGCGCTGGGAGGAAGGCGGCCGGGGCTCAAGATGGCTTTAGCCCGTCTCTGCGCCCTGCTCGCCTGCTGCTGGGGACCAGCAGTGGTGCTGGCCACGGCCGCTGGCGACGGGGATCCATCCAAGGAGCTGGAGTGCAAGCTCAAAAGCATCACGGTGTCGGCGCTGCCCTTCCTGCGTGAGAACGACCTGAGCATCATGCACAGCCCCTCGGCCTCGGAGCCCAAGCTCCTCTTCTCGGTGCGCAACGACTTCCCAGGAGAAATGGTCGTGGTGGACGACCTGGAGAACACGGAGCTGCCCTACTTCGTGCTGGGTGAGTCCCGGGGGAGGTCGAGGCGGCCAGAGGCGTTGGACCGGCGCCCCCACCCCCACTCAGGCTCCCTCTACACACCCACACGCCGGCGACCTCCCCTCCCCCACTCCTGCCTCCCTGAATCCGCCCCACTTCCAGCTTCACACCCACTTGCAGGGTAGCGCTTCAGTGCACCTGACTTCTCCACAAATCCGACCTGGATGCTGGGCCCCCAGCGTCTCCTCACCGGCCCTGCCCTAAAGGAACAGGTTGCACGGAGCCTCTCTGAAACCTTTGCCAGCCTGGACCTCCCAGCTTTGATTGGGGAGCATATCCACAGTGCGCTTCTTGTCAGCTACCAGCTCAACTCCCATAAGCCCTTCTCTCCTCTTCCTGGCCACATGCTCAGCTCCTTGCTTCACACCCCCTGGACACCCAGACCCACCTACACCATTTCCTGGGGCAGTAGAAACAGGCATCCCCTAATCATTTTGCCAGCATGTGCAGGCCAGATTGCACTGGCTGGGTCTCTGGTCTTCACTCATTGAGGGCCTTTTATGTGACCCCAGCTAACTGCTGCCCCTCTCTGGCCTCCATTCAGTACACTCAAGTTTCCTTTACCCCTGGTTTCCATCCTGGGAAGTCCTACCTCCACACTGAAATGTAGTCACATGTAACAACCTCCTCATTCAACCACCTGCACATCTCCCTATCACATCACAGTTCCTTGGATGAAGAAATCATCTAAGTGTAGTCTGTTAACATTTCTATCTTCTTTGTTCCCAAAGCTACCTAAGATAAGCACAGGCATTCCTGCATACAGAATGACCTCCCTGGGCAAAGGGCTCTTCCTTTGTGTTTGTTTTTCTTTTTTCTTTATTATTATTTTTTTAAATCTCTCTCTCGGTGCCCCCGTTTTCCTTTTCTTAGGCCACAAAACTCCTTCAGGTACTGGAACCCCCATATCACCTCGAATCCATCTCTCTTTTTCGCTACCAAGCTGCAAAGATATTGTGATCCTGTTCTGGCACCTTGCGAAGCACCACAAGTTCACGTGACTTAGTTAACCAGAATTTCCCACACTTCTCCATGTCCTTATGAATCTCTCACCCTGCTGTGCACACCCACCATGCAATCCCTTTCTTTAGTGATGCTGTGCATTATTCTTACTTTGCACAGGAGACAATTCTAAGATAACCACAGTAAGTCCATATATCCAGGAAAAAAAAAATGTCCAGGAGGTTCTTCCATCTACTTAATGTTCTACCATCTAGAGCTCACTTTGCAGGAACATGGCTTCCTGATGGCCATATGTAGGTTAGTGCCACAAGTGAAATGCTAACACATCCCTCTTGCTATTTCTGCAACAAGAGATAAGCTACACAGTGAAACCATTAGAAAGTGAGCAAGTAAACCCCTACTCCCCAAACGCTATGGAAAAGCAATTTCAGAAATTGCCTGGTCTTTTGAAAAGTTGGTTTCCAGTTCCTGGTGGCATGCTCAGTGAAACCTATTAAGTCCAGCCTACACTCTTTGATGGGATTATTTATCTTTGCATTAGTAAAACAATAACAAAATAAAAACTGGAGGCTGACTGGAAAAGGGAACATTGTGGCTATGCTGCTCATTAAAATGTAGAAATTGCTGGGTTATTCAATAGATGCCAATTTCGTGTCTAAGTCATACTGATGTGTAAGTACAATCTGTTCATCAGAGTATATAGGAATGAGTGCAGGAAATTATGTATTTCTAAAGAGCCTATTATGGGCTCTACATGCAGTGGTTGCTGTGTGTGAAGAGGGTTGTGCCTGTTGTATAAAAAAATGGGAGGTTGGGTTTGCAGGTATTCAAAATTCACTTCCTTTTTTGTAGAATCCCAAAGCCAGGGCCTAAAGCCATAATGTGCTAACTAGGATCAGATGTGCACAGCAAAAGCCCAGATGGTAAAGAATGGGTTTTCTGCACTTTTGTGCAAAGCTGCCCACTGCAGCGCCCTGTTGGGGTTGCTATGGTAACCTGCTGCAACTTGGCATTTACACACGAGCAGACATACACTGTCACTTCAAGGCTAGATACACTTTTTGATAAATATATTGATTATCTCCCCTGCAACATCCCCCGCACCGTCCCCCCACCCCACACTCTAGGCAACAGGCAGCAGGATATATTCAGAACCTATCCTTGACGAGGAAACCCTGGTGGTGTAGCAGTTAAGTGCTATGGCTGCTAACTATAAGGTTTGGCAGTTCGAATCCACCAGGCGCTCCTTAGAAACTCTATGGGGCAGTTCTGCTCTGTCCTATAGTGTCGCTATGAGTCAGAATTGACTTGCTGGCAACAGGGTTTTGGGTTTTTATCCCTAATGAATCTCAACTAGGGTGGTGGTGCCGAGCTGGGCGGAAAGGGAGAGGAGTCCGAGTTCATGAAGGATAGACTCAAGTGTAGTTGTTTTTGAAGTTAGCTTTTGTGGTCCTGGATCCTGTCTCTCATGGCCAGTAGTAAGGGCTGTGCCTGCCTTTGTTTTACAGCTTTCCTTACTCTATCTCTGGAACCTAGTTTGCTTAATTCATCCCCTGGAGGAATCTGAGTCAGCCAGTCCTGGGAATTTATTGGACATTTCCTTGCTCAGCACTCTTAGGCACTATTACCAGTACCAGTTGCCATGGAGTCGATTCCAACCCTTGGCGACTCCATGTATGTCAGAGTAGAACTGTGCCTCTCAAGGTTTCCAGTGGATGATTTTTCAGAAGTAGATTGTCAGGCCTTTCTTCAGGTGTACTCGAACCATCTGATTAGCAGCCAAATGCATTAACCGTTTGCACCACCAGGGAGACATTAAAATCAATCAGTCAATAAATAAAAGGCTCCCACCTTCACGTACCCTCTAGTCAGTGGAAGCACAGACTATGATACCTGTAAGAGCTGTAAATAATTGTATCTGATTGTGTGGTATGGATGTTAAGGGGTATAGGAATGCTGAGGAAGGGATGTGCTTACATGATAGGAAGAGACTCTATGGAAGACATGACCAGGGGCCTTGACCAGAATCACTCCCTTGAATGGAAAAAAAAAAAAAAAGTTTCAACTCCCTTTTACCTCCAGGATCAAGTGCTCTTACTTCAGTGAAGCAAACATAGGTCTGCTCGTTCTGACTGCAGCCAACCTCTCCTAGCTCTTACCCTTCCAGGGAGTCACACTGTACTCAGCATTTCCCAAACCTGCTATGGCCTTTCAGGACTCTTTCAGACTTCCCACATGTGATTCCCTCTGCCTAGAATGCTTTTCCTCCCTTCCCCACTTAGTGGTTGTCCATTCTTGCTTCTAAACCCTGCACACGTCACCCTTCCCCTCTCAAGGCAGTCTGAATCCATCCAACTCCCGTACACCCTAGGTGGATTAAAAAAACAAAACACAAATGAATGTAATAAAAGGTGGAGTAGATTTGCCTTAGCTTAGGAAGTGTAAAGACATTGGAGGTCATGGGAAAAAGACAAAGAAAGGCCCAGTGGTTGTAGTGAATATGACAATAGCATGGGTATGGTACAGAGATCAGCCTGACTAGGGTAGAGACTTGTGGTGTGAGAGTAGGGGGACCATGCCTGGCTCTGGGGAGTGGGGCGTGGCTCTCCACTTAAAAGCCAAGGACAGGAGGGATAATGTGACAGAGAAACGAGTGAGGAGTAGCTCCTACTGTCAGCTTTGACAATTTTCCTTGTAGGATAATGCCCTGGAAAGAAGGGGATCTTCTGTCTCTGAGGCAGGGTTTGCAAACTAGTGGCACAAGGGCCTTTCGTGACTTCTAATTGTGTGTATGTGTGTGTGTTTTTGCATACACATAGTTTTAAAATGTTTTGAATTTGAATATTTTTAGTTAGGGCATGCCATCTCTAGATTGCCACACAGCCCACCAATACCCGTTGTATTTTGTATCCTCTTTATACTATTTATCTGGCAACTGTAATCCAGGTAATCTAACCCTGGCTTTCGGAAGTGTTGTAAAACTCTAAACTATTGAAACAAGCTATAATTACTAATTTAACATTTTAGATACCAAAACCAAACCAAACCCGTTACCATTGAGCCGATTCCAACTCATAGCGACCCTATAGGACAGAGTAGAATGGCCCCATAGAGTTTCCAAGGAGTGCCTGGTGGATTTGAATTGGTGACGTTTTGGTTAGCAGCCATGGTTCTTAACCACCACGCCACCAGGGTTTCCTATTTAGATACATAAGCCTTATAACCCTCTTAGGAGAATATAAAAGGCTTGGCTAAAAAAGTCAACTAAAATTTCATATCTCAACTATTAAGTTTCATATCTAGCTTTCAAAACAGTAGCCATTCCTGCTTTGGAGGCGTATTTGCTTTTGAGATGAGGGGTTAGTCTTAAGTGTGGCTTCCGGGTTTTCTGTGCTGTGAATAGAACATCTTCATCAGTCTCGTTACTACTTGAAGGGGAGGCCCCTCTCTTTCAGACCCAACTTTTAAGCTTTTACATGTGTGAAACTTGGTGAAGAAAGCTGTTGCTCTTGTGCCTTAGAGTTCTGCTTTAGCTGCCATGGGCTTTTGATTGAAGAACGTGCTCCTGAAGATAAATCAATCAGCTTTGCAAAGATATAGTGAGTTTCCACATGCAAGGGGCTATTTAGAGTGTTCTGGAGGCCAGTGTAGTGGTTAAAAGAACAGGCTTTGAAGACAGATCTGGTGTCAACTTCTGGCTCTCCACTTATTCCTGCAGTGGAGAAAAATGAGGATTGGAGAGGTTAAGTAACTTACTCAGGGTCACAAAGCTAGCAATTGATGGATCCTCCATTTGAACTCAGGTTTGTATGACATTTAAGCCTTTCTCTTAGCTACTGTTTTATATACCTTAAAATTTTTCAAAATCTCTTCTTTTTTATGGCACAGTAAAAGGACCCCTGACTTGATAGCAGCAGGGTTTTTTTTTTGGCAATGGTTACAACAGGAAAATCACACTCCACTAGTTTGTATTGTTGTTAGTTGCTGTGCAGTTGGCTCTGACTCATGGACACCTTCCATATAACAGAATGAAATGTTGCCAGTTCTGTGCCAAATACCTCTTGAATATCCTTGCTTGTCAAATCATTTCTCACACAAGCCTTAATACAGAAAAGTGTGACCTTCATTGAGATTTATTTAACTACGTAAGAATACTTACACCTAAGCAGAATTTGGCAATTTTTATTTCATTCATAATTTCCTGGTTTGGAGGGCCATGTTTCCATGTTCCTGCAATGTGTTATGGCTCCCACAGTAATGATGAACAAGGCATGATACATGGAGATGAAGATAACATGACTAGTGTTCTTCTGAGAAGGGCCCTACAGAAATGCAAATTGGGACTCATTGAGAGAACCTCCACTGTTAAATGGAGCTATCTAGAAGATGCTGTTGTTTTCTCTCCTGTGTCCAAGACCTCTGAGCTTTGTATTAGGTGATCTTGTGCTTAGAATCCACTGACAGAGCCCCCTGATGGGGCTTCTAAAGTGATAATTACTGAACTTTTTGACTGGCTTCAAAATGTAATTTTGAGCTTAATTTTCTACTTAAGGGTGAGCTTTGGCCTAGCTGGAAGCAATTCAAGTATTCACATAGCCCTAACTGCTTTTCACCTGTCTCTGCATCTCCCCATTTGAGAAGAAACTTTAAAATTTTTAGTTTCTTTTCCTTCCATTTGCTCTCATCCACAATGAGCTGCCTCGGTTAACAATAAACAGATTTGTATAAAGTGGCAGCCTGTTCTTAGGCATGGTAAGATAAGTGGTAGCAATCTTAAGGTAGTATCTTCAGCACTTTTGTATAACTCATATTCGCAGAATATACTAATTTATAGTATGTGAGCGAGTTATTTACTGTTTCCCTACAGAAATGTAGATTTTTACATCAAAGGAATTTTGAATGTGTGAGTGATGAATTTTACAACACTAAAGTGTTCCTCTAGATATACGGATATGGTTGCGATTCAAGTCACTGGAGTTTTTTTTTTTTTTTTT
>NW_004443957.1:13758998-13760204 GCF_000243295.1 Trichechus manatus latirostris | reverse complement strand
ATTATTGTGGAACTGTCAATTTCTCTTTTCAGTGTTCTTAGAGTTTGTTTTATGTATTTTGGAGCCCTGTCATTGGGTGCGTAGATGTTTATTATGGTTAGGTCTTCATGATGGATCGTCCCCTTAATCATCATATAGTGTCCTTCTTTGTCAAATGGTGGATTTTGTTTTAAAGTCTATTTTATCTGAGATTAGTGTTGCCACTCCTGCTCTTTTGTGGTAGTTGTTAGCTTGATATAGTGTTTTCCAACCTTTGACTTTTAATGCATTCACATCTTTGTTTCTAATGATGGATCCTGTTTTCTTATCCATTCTGTCACTCTCCGTCTCTTTATGGGTGCATTGAGTCCATTTACATTCAGTGTAATTATTGATACATTTGAGTTTGTTGCTGTCATTTTGTAGCGCTTTTTTTTGTGGTGTTGACGTTTTCTTTGTTCTTCTTATTCTCTTGTGCTGAGTTACTTTTGTTTGTGGATTTTTTTTTCATTTCTTTTGTTTTTGTAGGTTTTGCTTTTTCTGAGACTTTGTGTTTTTCCTCTTTATTTTTATGAGTATGTTTGTTAATTTTCTTTGTTGTTACCATGAATTTTACCCTTATCTTTCTAAGTTTGAAGCAGTCTAGCATTAGTTGGTATCGCCTTGCCTTCCTCTCCATTAGAAGGTTCTATAACTATGCCGTTTATTCCCTCTTTTATTGTTTTGATGTTGTTGTCATTTAAAGATTAAGTGCTCTGATTCCCTCTTGTATTTCTTTTGGTTTTGGATAGTCCTTCAGAGTTCTTTTCCTAGATTGGTATCTGCCTGGTCCCATTCTGTGTCCTCGATTCTGCCTGTGAGCTGAAGTTGTTTGTTCTCAGATCGAAGAACTCCCTTTAATAATTCTTGTAAATTTGGTTTGGCTTTTACATATTCCCTTAATTTCTGTTTATCTGTAAATGACCTAATTTCACCATCAGATTTGAACGAGAATTTTGCAGGATATATTATTCTTGGCTGGCAATTTTTTTTCTTTCAAGATTTTATATATGTCATCCCGTTGCCTTCTTGCCTGCATGGTTTCTGCGGAATAATCTGAGCTTAGTCTTGTTCTTTCTCCTCTGTATGTGACTTCTTGTTTTTCATGAGCTGCTCTCAGGATTCGTCGTTTGTCTTTGGTTTTGACGAGTGTGATTATGATATGCTGTGGTGATTTTCTTTTGGGGT
>NW_004443957.1:13729467-13757536 GCF_000243295.1 Trichechus manatus latirostris | reverse complement strand
CAAGCCACGCAGCACCTCCTGGCCAGAACAGTCTCCCAACTCAAGAAAAGGAAAAGAAAACAAACAAACAATTCAAAACAAACAAACGAACAAAAGCCCTGGGATCCCACCAGCATGGCAGCCCTGACCAGGTAGCAGCTCCACACTCAAACAGAGCTCTGCAGCCCCTCAGGAAGAAGCAGAAATGGCGCACAGAGCCAGGTATTTGAGTGAAAGGAGGTGGAGGTGCTTAGAGGTAAGGAAGAAATCAAAGGAAGAAGAAAAAAGCAACACCAGCAACCAACAAATGGCACTCAGAGTGCCAGCCCGTTCGGGTGGGTGGAATCCAAGCAGCCGGTGCTTCCCGGACAAGAGATTGTGGCTGCGTGAAGCAGAGGAGGCTGAGTGGGGGTGAAGAAGGGTCGGGGGTGGGAAAGCGTATATCGCAAATTACCAGTTGTTTTGTCTCCCAGTGGAAGCTCCGTGAAGCTGCTTTCTCGTACCTCCTGTTTGCTGGTCTCTGATAGGAGTCCGAGATGGCAGATCCGCACTGCGTTGGCTGGTAGGGGACCTCTGCATGAATCTCTCCTCGCTCTCCGTTCTCTGTCAGTTTTCTCACTGCATTTGGTGCTTGGCTGAGTTCTTTATCTCTTCATTTGATGTTTTAGGGTTTCAGGATTGTTGTTTTCTCTGTTCGGCTTAGTTTTTCGGATCTTTGCTGAGGAGGGAGTCATGGTGCTTCTGCCTAGAGTGCCATTTTGCCTGAAGTCCTGTCACTGGAGTTTTTGAAGGAAAAAGAAAATGCAAGCTTAATTTCTTTATTCATCTTTGGAGGCAAGATTGAGGTCTTGTTGTTTGGAGCTTGTGTGTGTGTGTGTGTGTGTGTTTGTGTGTGTGTGTGTGTGTGTGTATAATTTCTTTTCTTTAGGAAGGTAATTAAACCTAAAGGGCTAGTAGTTTCTCAGATTAAGGCCAGTTTATGAGAACAGAACTTGGCACCTCTTCATCAAGGACATGCCAAGTCTTTATTTCTTAACTTTTACACAAAGTTCAAATATGTGTACACAGATGGCAGGAAAAGCTCTGTTTTGAGCAATTTAATCTCACAGAACAAGTTAAAGCCTTTGGTAGTTTTAATGTACTAAATTTGGCATTTGTCACCACTTTTTATTATAAATATGAAATAGTCAATATTTTATTTTTTAATTGCGTATAATTTAAAACTCTTAGAAACAACCAGAGTGCATCTTTGGATCTCTAGGTTTCCAAGGAACAAAATTTGAAAAAAAAAAATTGTTGTTGATAGTAGTACTTGATTCGTTTTGTAAACCAATTTGGTATTATATAATGAAGTTGAAAATGTGTAGGCCTTATGACAGCAATTCCACTCCTAGATATTATTACACAGGAATTCTTACATGTATACACATGAATATTTGTAGCAGCATTGTTCGTAATAGCAAAACCAGGAGGCAACCCAATGTCCATTATAGGGGACTAGAAGTATACAATGTGGTACATTCATCTTAGCTATGAAAATAAATGAGTTACAGCAAAATATGCCAAAATGGGTAAATCTTACAAATGTAATGTTATCTGAAAATAAGCAGCTAGGAGGAAAATACATATAGTACAGTTCCATTTATATAAAATTCGTAATAACATATTGTTTAAGGATACATGCAGATACGGTAACATTTTTATGAAAAGCAAGGAGATAAGATAAAACAAAAACAAAAAATGTCTAGTGAGAAGGGAAGATAGTAGAAATAGGAGGAGAATTAAAGGAGCTTCAAAGATTCTGGAAGTATTCGAATTTTGTTTTTCTTCCTTTTTTTTTAAGCATAATTTATTGAGAACAGTTTTAGATTTACAGAAAAATTGCAAAGATAGTACAGAGAGTTCCTTTATACCCCACAACCAGTTTTTCCTCTTATTAACATCTTACAGGAGGATAGTACATTTATAATTGTGTCACAATTAAAGAGCTGATATTGATACATTATTATTAGTTAAGGTCCGTACTTTATTCACCTTTCCTTAGTTTTTACATAATGTCCAGGTTCTGTTCCAGGATTCTATCTAGATTACCACATTACAGTTAGTTGTCATGTCTTCTTAGTCATCTCTTGGCTGTAACAGTTTCTCAGACTTTTCTTGTTTTGATGACTTTGACAGTTTGGGGAGTACTGGTCAGGTATTTTGTAGAATGTCCCTCACTTGGGGTTTGTCTGATATTTTCCTCATGCTTAGACTGAGGTTACAGGTTTTGTGGAGGAAGACCATAGAGGTAAAGTGCCATTGCCATTATCATCACATCATATCAAGTGTACCCGCTATTATCAACATGACCTATCACTGTTGATGTTGACCTTGGTCACCTGGCTGAGGTAGTCTTTGTCAGTTTTCTCCACTGCGAAGTTACTCTCCTCACCCCTTTTCCATTTTGTACTCTTTGGAGAAAGTCATTATGTGTAGCTCATACTTAAGGAGTGGGGAGTTATGGTCTCCCTCCTTGAGGGTAGAATATCTACATACATTACATTAAATTCTTCTGCATGTGAAAATTGTCTCTTTTCTCCCATTTATTTATTTACTACATCATTTATGTATAGCAGTATAGACTCATGGATTTTTTTTTTCAATATGCTTTGGGTTATAATCCAGTCATACTTTGTTGACTTTGTTTTTCACTCAGATTGTTCTAGTTTTGGTCATTGGGAGTTCTTTCAGTTGTCTTCTGTGCCCCTTTGCCATTCCTATTAAGGTGGGTTTATGTTTTCTTTTTTTCTAAGCGCTTCCTTACTTTCTATCATTAGATGTTCCAGGCTCATCTTGTATATTTCCTGCCCCAATCCTAGAATAAGAGGTTTCTCCAAGGGGCCATGATTACATTTATTGGAGACTGGTATTAGAAACCAAAATCTGGTTGATAGGTATGCTTGTTGCTACTGGGTGTTTTTGCTTCTAGGCCCTTTCAGCTGACAAACCAAGAAAATATTGATTCGTTTTGTAAACCAATTTGGTATTATATAATGAAGTTGAAAATGTGTAGGCCTTAAGACAGCAATTCCACTCCTAGATATTATTACACAGGAATTCTTACATGTATACACGTGAATGTTTGTAGCAGCATTGTTCATAATAGCAAAACCAGGAGGCAACCCAATGTCCACTATAGGGGACTAGAAGTATACAATGTGGTACATTCATCTGAGCTATGAAAATAAATGAGTTACAGCAAAATATGCCAAAATGGGTACACTAACTCATGTATATTCATATATCTGTAAATATCCCTATATGTAACTGTCTGTATCTATATAAACATGAATTCATACTGATGTATCCAGCTTAAACCCGTTACTGCATGGATCATTCTAGTCCTCTCTCCTTGCTTATCTGTAAACTCCCCCTCCAGCAGTGAGAAACCTGACTCCTACCATGTGCCATCCATTTATTTAATGGTTCAGTTCTGTATGCACATATAGCAGTACCAGAATTTTTAACCTAGATCCCTTTAGGGAGCAAGTTTATCAATTAGAATACAGTGCTTATGTACAGTTTCTTTTGCCTTTAGTCTTATAGTCTCCATTCATTTCCAAAGTTACTTAGGTTAGCATCTTTTCCTCCTCACCCCCTATAATGAGGTTGTTTCATACATTTAGTATACAAATAAAGTGTTTTGTCACATTCTACATTCTATCCTGGGATCCTCCAGTCTCTTAAATTATTTTTTAAAAAATTTACACACGTTAAGATTTACTCTTTGTGCTGTAGAGTTCTATGAGTTTTGACAAATACGTAGTATCATATATCCACACTTACAGTATCACACACAATAGTTTCACTGCCCTAAAAAATCCTTTGTCCCTTACCAACTCAGCACTCCCTCCTTCACCTGATCTCCTGGAAACCATTGATCTTTTTATCATCTCTTTAGTTTTGTCTTTTCCAGAAAGTCATTTAATTGGAATCACATAGTATTTAAACTTTTCAGGCTGACTTCTTTCACTTAGCTTTAAGCATTTAAGATTCGTCCATGTCTTTTCTTTTCAGGTTTGATAGCTCATTTATTTTTATTGCTGAATAATATTCCACTGTATGGATATACCGCAGTTTGTTTATCCATTCATCTGTTCACCTATTGCAGGACATCTTGGTTGCTTCTAGTTTTAGGCAATTATGAAAAAAGCTGGTATAAACATTCACATACAGGTTTTTGTGTGATTTTTATTTATGTATTCACTCATTCATTCATTTATTTATTGTAATCTCAGTGCAGATATTTGAGTTAATCATATCCCTCAATTCACAACACAGTTTATCATATGTCTATAAAAGCCTTCTTCTTCTAGTGATTCATTTATTTGGCTGTTTGTTTGATTTCTTTTATTCCTATTCCCCATCCCCACCTGTCGTCCTCCGTGGGCAAATATTCTAATTTGCTTGATGTTTATCTTTTTTTTTTCTTAGATGTATGTGCTCTTGCAAAATGTGAATAATCATCTTGTGTTCATGTATTTTTAATTTAAGTAAATGTTGATGTGATATGATGTAACTCTGATCCTTACTCTTTTCACTCACTGCTAAATTTTGAAGACCTATGCATGTTATTATATGTGAGTAGAGCCCAGCATTGTCCAATAGAGCTTTCTGTGATAAGGATAATGTTCTATATCTACCTTGTCCAATATGGTAGCCACTAGCCACATGTCGCTCTTGAGTACTTGATACACGACAAGTGCAGTTGAGGAACTGAATTTTTATTTTTCATTTAAATTAGTTTATATTTAAACAGCCTCATGTGGCTAGTGGTTACCATATTGAACAGTGCATATATAGACCATTTCCATCATTTGCAGAAAGGTTTATTGGACAATGTAGGCCTATTGATTTAGAGTACTGCAGAGCACTCCATGATGGGCATTCACCACATTTTATTGATCCTTTCCTCAATGATGGATACCCAGGTTGCCTCCAGGTCCCCATCAGTATAAATAATGCTGCAATTATCATATTTGTACATGTATCCTCAAGGGCCTTTGTGAAAATTTCTCTGGGAAGTATTAGCAGGAGCAGAATTGCTGCTTCATGAGAACTATGTGTACTTAATTTGACTAAATACTTTCAAGTTGTGCTCAGAATCACTGTATCAGTCTGCACTATCATCAGCAGTGTTTGAAATTCCATTATCCCCACATCCCCACCAACACTTAGCTGGCATTATCCAGCATCTAATATTTATCAGTGCACTAAGTATGATGTGATATTTCATTGTCATTCCACTTTTCTTTTTTAGGAGCACTTTAGGTGCTAGAGAGATCATCCCTTTGACTGTTCAATATGAGTTGCAAAAAAAGAAATTTTCCTGATTGTTGTATGCTTATGGTGTTTTTTTGTTTTTCGGTTTTCCAGAAGTGTTTGAATTTTATTTAAATGAAATTGTTAATCATTTCTTTTTGGCTTTTATATGTTAAGTCTTAGTTGAGAAAGCCTTCCTCACTTTATGATTATAAAATGATTCACCAGTTTTTCTTCCAGTACTGTAATGGTTTTATTCTTTACATTTAAATATTTGAAATATTTTTAACTTATTTTGGTATATAGTATGAGATACAACTTTATGTAGGTATCCTGTATGAAGTACCAACTTTAGCTCTCTAGATACCTACTCAGATGTCTCAGTGTCATTTGTTGAATAGTTGATGATTTTCTCTCTGATTTGAGATGTCACCTTTATCATATACTAAATTTCTTAATACATTTAGGTCTGTTTCTGAACTTCTATTGCTATGTCTATCTATTCATGTGCCTGTGCTATATTGTTCTAATCATTGAGGCTTTATACTATGTTTTAATATCTCATAGGGCTAGTTTTCCTTTGCTGCTATTGTTTTTCAGAATTATCCTAGTCATTTTTTTTACATGAACTTTCAAATTAGCATGTCTAATTCTAAAAACAACAAGAATAACAAAAAATAATGCTCGTTTCGGCAGCACATATAGTAAAATCGGAACGATACAGAGAAGATTAGCATGGCCCCTGCACAAGGATGACACACAAATTCATAAAGCGTTCCATATTAAAAAAAAAAAAAAAGAATAGCAAAAAATAGTGATTTTTTTGTTGAAAATCATGTTAATTTTTTAAATTAACTAAAGGAGAATTCAGATCTTTATGATGTTGAATTTTTTTTATTTATTAACTTGGTATGTTTGTATTTATCCAAGTCTTCTTGTCTGCCCTGTAGTGTTTTAACATTTTTTTCCCCTTCATATTATTCTTGTGTGTTTCTTGTAAGATTTTACTCCTAGGATTTTAATCTTTTTTGCCCTTTTTTAAAAGTAGTATTTTCTTTTTTTATAAACATTTTAAATGGTTACACTTTGTGTGCATGAAAGTTATTGATGTCTCTATCTCTGTGTTAATTTTTAACCCCTGCTACTGTACTGAATTCTCTACCTATCATAGAGTTTCAGTTGATTCTCTTGGCTATTTTAGGCATACAGATATAATATGTGAATAGTGATAATTTTCACTCCTCTAATTTATTTCTCTTTTCAAATTACACTGGTTAATAACTTTGATACACTGTCAATTAAAAATGTGATAATGTGTATTCATGTGTTCTCCTAACTTTAGTGGTAATAGCACTGCTGTCTTGCCCTTAATTATGATACTAACTTTTGGGTTAAGATAGATAAAAATTATCATGTTAAGAAAGAATTGAATTTTTTTTCCCTTTATCAAAAATGGTTGTTGAATTTTTAAAATATACCTTTTCAGCATCTGTAAAGAAAATCATCTCATTTTTCTCCTTAGATTTATTAAAAGGATAAATTATATAAATAGATTTCCAAATATTGAACCATCCTTGCATTCCTGGAACAACCCTTGCTTGGTTATATGAATTATTCATTTAATATGCTGTTGGATTCTGTTTGGTAATATTTTATTAATGATATTTTGTATCAATATCCCTAAGTGAGGTTAGTTTGAGGTTTTCTTTGTGTGTATGTGTAATCTTTGTTAGGATTTGGTTTCAATGTTATATTTATTTCATAAAAATAACTTTCAAGTTTTTCTTCTTTGTTTGCTTAAGAAGAATTTAAATACCATACCATATTTTTAAGAAAATAATATGTGCAACATGTGCCTTCTACATTTGCTTGCCAATTGTGCCCTCCCCACCGCAAGGTATTTTTGTAAGTGCTTGATGCTTTTTTTTTTTTTTTAATAGCAACATGTAAAAAAAAAAATTCGCATAGTGGAACTTGTGAAGGTACCTTGCAGGGGGAGAGCGTGGTTGGCAAACAATCATAGAAGACACAAGTTATGTGTGTAAAATATGGTAAATAGCACTGACATTATCTGTAGAGCCTATGACCTTAGCCACTGCACAATACAATGTGGTGAGTATAATGAATGAATTAAGAATTGGTTACTTTGGTGATATAATAATGGATACCTAAACCAAATAGAAAACAAAAATCCTAACAACTGGACCAATACGCAACATCATGATAAATGGAGAAAAGATTGAACTTGTTAAAGATTTCATTTTACTTGAGTCCACAATCAATACCCATGGAAGCAGCAGTCAAGACATCAAAAGATGCATTGCACTGGGCAAATCTGCTGCAGAAGACCTCTTTAAAGTGTTGAAAAGCAAAGATGTCACCTTGTAGACTAAGGTGTGCCTGACCGGAGCCATTGTGTTTTCAATTGCCTCATATGCATGCGAAAGCTAGACGATGAATAAGGAAGACCGAAGAAGAACTAATACCTTTGAATTGTGGTGTTGGTCAAGAATATTGAATATACCATGAACTGCCAGAAGAATGAACAAATCTGTCTTGGAAGAAGTACAGCCGGAATGTTCCTTAGAAGCAAGGATGGTGAGACTTCATCTCATGTACTTTGGACATGTTATCAGGAGCGACAAGTCCCTGGAGAAGGACACCGTGCTTGGTCAGGTGATGGGTCGGCAAAAAATAGGAGGACCCTCAATGAGATGGATTGACACAGTGGCTGCAACAGTGGGCTCAAGCATAACAATGATTGTAAGGTTGGCACAGGACCCGGCAGTGTTTTTGTTCTGTTGCATGTAGGGTTGCTATGAGTCGGAACTGACTTGACAGTACCTGACAACAACAACAAACCAGACAGAGGGAATGATCTAAATTGAGATTCAGACTATAGTGGGACTTAACCTGATACCCAGGAGGGTTCTGGGTTTGGGGAAGAAATTCTGAGCTCCAGCCTAAGGGAGTAATAAGTAGAAAGCATAAAGGCCAAGGTGAGTGAAAGAATGTGTGTATAGAAATTTAAGTGTCATATTTGGCACCCATATCAAAGGTTGGCCACCTTTGTGTGAGTGGGCACTAGGCTAAGCATATAAAACCTACAGTGCTCAGATAAATTCTTTAGCGATTGCCAGTTTGTAGTTCAAAGTAGGGTGGGAACTGACAGTATGCCACACTACGTACCCCCAGAGGCACTGTTCCCAATGTAACCTATGTACATATAGCTTCACCTGGGGGTTTGCAGTGCCAGTCTAGCAGCTGTTGTGGCCCTGACTGATGGCTTTGGATTGTCTGTTTTTTCTCTACATACATACATATACCTGTTGCCATTGAGGCGATTCCAAATCATAGTGACCCTATAGGACAGAGTAGAACTGCCCCATAGGGTTTCCAAGGAGCGGCTGGTGGATTCGAACTGCCAGCTTTTTGGTTGGCAGCTGAGCTCTTAACCACTGCGCCATCAGGGCTCCATCTAAAATTTCCCCCAAAGATGAGTTCTGAGAATTCAAATTCTCTCTTATTTATTTTTCCCCTTCATAATCTTGTCTTGTGCCTTGACTTTATTCTCTTTCCCATGTCCCCTCCCCTGTCCTTCCCAAGGTTCTCTGGACAATTCTTTTCAGTCTAACACCAAACAGGGCCATTATCTGAAAAGGCACATTGGCACAGAGTGGCTACTTTATTGAAAAGTTCCCTCTGCACAATTTTTTAGAATGTCCCCCAAGCACATGGGAGAGGTAGCCATTCCCTTTGTTCTCCACTGCTGCCTCTATGCCAGGTGTTCTTAGCCTCAGCACCATGTGTGGGCTCCAGGGTCCATTGAGTGTAAAACTTTATGTGTAAGTGCAGTTTCCTGGAAAAAAGAGTTTGTAGCTTAAATCAGATATTTAAAGGGGTTCTGTAAGTAGGATAGAGGTGAACCTTTTGGAACAAAGAGACCTTCAAAGAGGAGACTTAAAGAAGAAGAGCTTATTTTCCCTCAGACAGAGTAAAGTAAAATAGGGTAGTTCTGAGGTGAGTGGTTCCATCCAGTAGGGCAGCTCCACTCCATGCGATAGTTCAGAGTTCCAGGATGCTTCCATCTTGTTGCTTTCCCACCCTCCCAGGCCATTATCTGGATCGGCTGCTGCTGCTGCTGCTTTTTTTTTTTTTTTTTATTGTGCATTAGGTGAAAGTTTACAGAGCCGATTAGAATCCTATTCAATAGTTTGTACGTAAAGTGTTTCACGGCCTTGATTTCATTCCCCACAGTGTGTCAGCACTTTCCCCATTTCCATCCTGGGTTCCCCATTTCCTTTTGCCCTTATTTTCTACCCCTTCCTGCCTTCTCATCTTTGCTTTTGGGCAAATATTGCCCTTTTGGTCTCTTATAATTGATTGTTCTAAGGAGCACATTCCTCTCGGGTGGTTATTTTTTATTTTATGGGCTTGTCTATTGTTTGGCTGGGTGGTGGTCTCCGGGAACAGCATCAATTCCAGGTCAGAAGGGTGTCTAAGGGCCATAGTCTTGGGGGTTCCTCCAGACTCTGTCAGACAAGTAAGTCTGGTCTTTTTTGTGAATTTGATCTTTTGTTTTACGTTTTTCTCCTGGTCTGTCCAGGACCCTCTGTGGTAATCCTAGTCAGAGTGGTTGGTAGTGGCAGCTGGGCATCATCTAGTTCTTCTGGTCTCAGGGTTGTGTAGGCTGTAGTTCGTGTGGTTCGTTAGTCCTTTGGATTAATTGCTTCCTTGAGTCTTTTTGTTTTTGTTGTTTTCACTCTGCTCCAAACTGGAAGAGACCAGTAGTTGTATCTTAGATGGCTGCTTGCAAGCTTTAAAGACCCCAGATGCTACTCACCAAAGTAAAATGTAGAACACTGTCTTTAAGAACTGTTTTGTTCCAACTGACGTAGATGTCCCCGAGTCTATGGTCCTTTGCCTGGGAACTTCATCCTGTGAGGTGTTTAGATATGTCTAAGAGGTTTCCCTGACTGTGCCAATTGTGTGCTCTATTGTCTATATTAATATGTGAGGAGCACCTATAGTCATGTGTTTAGAAATTTCCACTACCAAACCTGTATCTGCCAATGGATGTGCTACCTTACACCCTCCCTCACCTCCTGGCATATCTGTCTGTGTATCCATTTGTAAATTATTGTTTGTTAATACTCTTGCTGCAGGATTGTCTATAATATAGTAGTTACCATAGTTGTTCTTTATTCTTGCATTCCTCTCAGTGTCCTCTCTTGCCTTGGTAATGTTGTGCCGACTTCTTCCATATTGTGTATTACCTTTCCCTTCACCAATGTTAACATGTGTCTACTATCTATTTGGTAATTTTCTCTCCCCTCACACACCCAAACTCTGGTAACCATCAAAGAATTTTTTTGTCCTGTGTGTAAACCTTTTGTTGTTACTTTATAATAGCTGTCTTATACAATATTTGTCCTTTTGCAGTTGACTTATTTCACTCAGCATAGTGTCCTCCGAATTCATCCGTATTGTGAGAAATTTCACAGATTCATCGTTATTCTCTGTCATTACATAGTATTCCATTGTGTGTATGTACTACAGTTTTTTAATCCATTCATCTGTTGATGGACACTTGCTCCCACCTTTTTGCTGTTGTGAATAATGCTGCAGGGAACATGAGTGTGCATATGTCTATTAGTGTCACGGCTCTTATTTCTTTAGGGTATATCCTCAGAGTGGGATTGCTAGATCATATGGTATTTCTATTTCTAGATTTTTGAGGAAGCACCATGCTATCTTCCATAGTGGTTATATCATTTTAGATTCCCACTAGCAGTGTATAAGAGTTCCAATCTCCCCACAGCCTCACCAACATTTATTATTTTCGGTTTTTTTCTAATGTTGGGGTGAGATGGTATCTCATTGTAGTTTTGATTTGCATCTCTCTAATTTTTAATGATTGTGAGCATGTCTTCATACGTTTGTTAGCAGCCTGAATGTCTTCTTTGGTGAAGTGTCTGTTCGTATACTTTGCCCATTTTTTATTGGATTATTTATCTTTTGTTTGGTTGAGCTGTTGAAGTTTCTATAAATTTTAGAGATTAGACCCTTGTCATGTATGTTACAGCCAAAATTTCTTCCCAGTCTGTAGGTTATCTTTTTATCTTTTTGAAGAAGTCTTTTGTTCAGAATGTGTTTAATTTTTAGGAGGTCCCATTTATCTAGTTCATTTTCTTCTGTGTGTGCATTTTTAGTTACGTTTGGTATTCTGTTTATA
This sequence comes from Trichechus manatus latirostris, assembly GCF_000243295.1. Taxonomy (NCBI): domain Eukaryota; kingdom Metazoa; phylum Chordata; class Mammalia; order Sirenia; family Trichechidae; genus Trichechus; species Trichechus manatus. The sequence goes on along the minus strand of NW_004443957.1, from coordinate 13,746,018 downwards.
CCATACATTAGGGCCCCTAGCATTGTGCCTATTTTTTCCTCTATGATCTTTATAGTTTTAGGCTTCATATTTAGATGTTTGATCTATATTAAGTTAGTATTTGTGTATGGTGTGAGGTATGGATCCTGTTTCATTTTTCTACAGCTAGATATGTAATTTTGCCAGCACCGTTTGTTCAAGAGATGTCTCTTCCCCGTTCGATAAACTTTGGTCCTTTGTTGAAGATCAGCTGTCCATAGGTGGATGGATTTAGGTCTGGGCTCTCAATTCTCTTCCATTAGTCTATGTGTTTGTTGTTGTCCCAGTACCAGGCTGTTTTGACTACCGTGGCTGTGTAGTAGGTTCTGAGATCAGGTAGAGTGAGGCCTCCTACTTTGTTCTTTTTTAATAAAGCTTTACTTATTTGAGGCCTCTTTCCCTTCCATATAAAGTTAGTGATTAGTTTTTCCATTTTGTTGAAGAATGCTGTTGAGATTTGGATTTGGATTGTATTATATTTATATATCACTTTGGGTAGCATTGATATTTCCAAAATGTTAAGTCTTCCTATCCAAGAGCATGGCATGTTTTTCCATTTATGTAGGTCTCTTTTGGTTTCTTGCAGTAGTGTTTTGTAGTTTCCTCTGTATAAATCTTTTACTTGGTTAGATTATTTTACCTGGTTAGATTTATTCCTAAGTATTTTATCTTTTGGGGGACCATTGTAAATGATACTGTTTTCCTGATTTCCTTTTCAAAGTTCTTTGGTTGATGTAGAGGAATCCAACTAATTTTTGCAGGTTGATCTTCTACCCTACCACTTTGCTGAATCCTTCTATTAGTTCCAATAGCTTTCTTGTGGAATCCTTAGGATTTTCAATGTATAGGCTCATTTCATCTGTGAATAGGGATAGTTTTACTTCTTCCTTACCAATTGGATGCCGTTTATTTACTTTTCTTGCTTTATTGCTCTCTCTAGAACTTGCAATACAATGTTGAGTAAGAGTGGTGATAAAAGATATCCTTATCTGGTTCGCATTCTCATGGGGAATGCTTTCAGATTCTCTCTGTTGAGGAAAATGTTGGCTGTTGGTATTGTGTAAATTCCCTTCATTATGCTGAGGAATTTCCCTTCCATTCCTATTTTTCTGAGAGTTTTTATGAAGAATGGGGTGTTGGACTTTATCAGATGCCTTTTCTGCATCTATTGATATGATCAGGTGATTCTTTTCCTTTGTTTTATTTATGTGGTGGATTATGTTGATTGATTTTCTAATGTTGAACCGTCTTTGCATGCCTGGTATGAATTCCACTTGGTCATGATGTATTATTTTTTTTGATATGCTGTTGAATTCTATTGGTTAAGATTTTGTTGAGAATTTTTGTGTCTATATTCATGAGGGATATTGGTTTGTAGTTTTCTTTTTTAGTGATGTCTTTGCCTGGCTTTGGTATCAGGGTTATGCTTGCTTCTTAGAATGAATTTGGGAGTATTCCTTCCTTTTCTATGTTCTGGAGTAGTTTGAGTAGAATTGGTGTCAACTGTTTTCTGAATGTTTGGTAGAATACTCCATTGAAACCATCTGAACGGGGGCATTTTTGGTGGAAGTTTTTTTTAATGACCTGTTCAATTTCTTTTGTTATGGGTCTGTTCAAATTTTCTACCTCAGTTTGTGTTAGTTTAGGTAGGTAGTGTGTTTCTAGAAATTTGTCCATTTCCTCCGGGCTTTCACAGTTTTTCATAGTATTCTCTCATGATCTTTTTTATTTCAGTTGGTTCTGTTGTAATGCCATCCATCTCCTTTCTTATTCGGGTTATTTGCATCTTCTCCTCTTTGTCTTTTGTAAATTTGGCCAGTGGTTTGTCAATTTTATTAATTCTTTTTTTAAAAAACCCAGCTTTTAGTCTTGTTGAGTCTTTCTATTGTTTTTCTGTTCTCTGTTTCACTTATTTCTTCTCTAATTTATATTTAGTTATTTGTACTTGCTGACTGTGGGCTTCTTTTGCTGCTCTCTTTCTAATTTTTTGAGTTGTAGGGTTAATGTTTTGATTTTTGCCCTTTGTTTTTTTTTTGATATGTGCATTGATTACTATAAATTGACCTCTGGACACTGCTTTTGCTATGTTCCAAAGGTTTTGGTATGTTGTGCTTTCATTCTCATTTGATTCTTTTTAATTCCATCTTTGATTTATTCTATTATCCAGTGGATTTTAAGCAAGGTATTATTTAGTTTCCATGTATTAGGTTTGTTTTCCTTGCTCTTTCTGTAATGGATTTCTACTTTTATAGCATTGTGATCAGAGAATGTGCTTTGTATTATTTCATTGTTTTTGAATTTGTGAGTCTTACTTTGAGACCTAAAATATGGTCTATTCTGGAGAATGATCCATAAGCATTTGAGAATAATGTTTACTTTTCTGCTTTTGGGTGAAGTGTTCTGTATATGTCTATGAAGTCAAGTTGGCTGATTGTGTTATTTAGATCTTCTGTGTCTTTGCTGAATTTCTTCCTAGTTGTTTTGTCCTTCACTGAGAGTGGTGTGTTACAGCCTCCTATTATTATTGTTGAAGTGTCTGTTTCCACTTTCAGTGCTGTTAGAATTTGTTTTATGTATTTTGGAGCTCTGTCATTGAGTGCGTATATATTTATTATGGTTGTGTCCTCCGGTGGATTGACCTTTTAATCATTATATAATGTCCTTCCTTGCCTTTTATGGTGGATTTTGCCTTAAAATCTATTTTATCAGAGATTAATATTGCCACTCCTGCTCTTTTTTGGTTATTGTTTTTTTGATATATCTTTTTCTATCCTTTAAGTTTTAGTTTACTTATATCTTGGTGTCTAAGGTCTGTTCTTGCAGACAGCGTATTGATGAGTTGTGTTTTTTTAATCCATTCTACCACTCTCTGTCTCTTTACTGGTGCATTTAGGCCATTTACATTTAGTGTGATTATTGATAGAGTATGAGTTTATTACTGTCATTTCCTTATGCTTTTTTTTTGTGTGTGTGGTGTTGACTGTTTCTTCATTCTGCTTTATTTTCTGTGCTGAGTTTTTTTTTCTTATTTTTAAAATCTTTATTGTGTCTTATCTTTTCATTTCCTTCATTGTTTTTGGTTTGTGTATACTGAATCTTTATGATTTTCTTCTTTTATATTTTGATGAGTAGGTGTCAACTTTCTTTGTGATTACCTTGAAATTTACCTTTATCTTCTTAAGTTTAAGGCAGTAATTTATTTCTTGATGTCATCTTGACTTTCTCTCATATGGAAGTTCTAAACCTATACCCTTTATTCCCCCTTTATGTTTTGAAGTGATCATCGGTTACAGATTGACATTTCTGGTTCCCTGTTTTCTGCCTTTTAATTTTTTTTTATTTTTGAGAGTTCTTTATCTACGTTGATATCTGTCTGATGTTGTCATGTGTTTTAATCTCAGGTTGTTGTTTGGTGTTGTTAGTTTTTAGACCGAAGGACTCCCTATAACATTTTTTGTAAAGTTGGTCTGGTTTTTACAAATTCCCATAATTTCTATTTATCTGTCCTAATTTCACCATCATATTTGAGGGATAATTTTGCTGGATATATAATTCTTGGTTGGCAGTTTTTTCTATTATTCTCTTCTTTATTCTGGAAACAAGGTCACCAGCATGTTTCAGCTGTCAGGAAGGGGAAAGGCAGAAGTCCAGGGTAACATTTTCCTTTTTACTTAAGTAAGACAAAAGTTGCACACATCCTTTCCACTCCCATGTCGTTCATGAGAACTTTATTACATGATGAGAATTCCAGCATAGGTCCTGGGAAATGCAGTCTTAGCTGGGTAGTCATGTGCTCAACTTAAAGAGATGAAGGAAGGAAGGAAAAAAGGAAGGAAGCAAAAATAAATTTTGTGGGAAAATTGCAGGCCTGCCACAGATCGATATCACCAAAAAAGTTAATGACCATTCTTCTAGACCCCTACAATTCCACTTTCCTTCCAGAAAACACCTTCTTTTTGGAAGTTGACGTCTTCAGCCTCTCCCAGTTGCCTCCATTTATAAGCTTGTAGGCCACTCACCAATATGGTTGGCACTGCCCCTCTGTTTTTCTTCCTATTCAGTCTCCAACCTTTACCCAAGAACATTTCATTAACCATGTAGACCGGAGTCAACAGGCTTTTTCTTAAAGGGCCAAATAGTAAATATTTTTTATTTTTCAGGCCATGTGGTCATTGTCATGATAACGCAGTCCTTGTAGTGCAAAGATAACCGTTGACAATATGCAAATGGATGGATGTGGCTGTGTTTCAAGAAAACTTTACTCACAAAAATAGGCAACCAGCCCACAGGCTATAGTTTGCCAACCCTTGATGTAGACAATACACCCAACTTTCTACTTTATAGTTCCTTGTTTCCTGTAACTCTGCTGATCTTCAAAACTCCATTTTACTCACCTATAACCTAGGAGGCAGTTCTACTCTGTTACATGGGGTTGCTATGAGTTGAAATCAACTTGATAGCATCTAATAACAACAACTCTGGTCATACCCCCTCATCCCTGATAGTTCTCCAACTCTGTGATTGGTCCTACTTGTACCAAAAATTCATCTTTCTAGCTGTCTCATGTTCTCCTTTTCATTCTGTCAGATATCTGGTTCTTTGATATTCACCGTTTCATTGATCCTTCTATTTTTTCCATGTCTAGTAGAATCCTTCTGACATCTCTTCCTTTTCCTGAACTACTTTTTTGTCAAAACCTTCAATTTCATTGCTTCTTGTCATTTTACATTATCTATCAGTCAAAAGCCCAGATGTGGATCAGTTTCCTAAAATCCACATGCTTTAATTCTACTTCCAGATGAATCGTGAGATATGTGTATAAATTCTCCTAATTGTGTGAGTTGGAGGTACTATAAATATCTGGGTTCTAATCTCAGTTTGGTCCTTATTGTGGATTGAAATGTGTCCCTCCAAAAAAATGTGTGTCAGCTTGGCTGGTCCATGATTCCCTATTGTATGATTGTCCACCGTTTTGTCATCTGATGTGATTTGCCTATGTGTTGTGTCATGGATTGAATTATGTCTCCCCAAAAATGTGTGTATCAGTTTGGCTGGGCCATGATTCCTGGTAATGTGTGATTTTTCTATATGTTGTAAATCCTGCTTCTATGATGTTAATGAGGGAAGATGGGTGGCAGTTGTGTTAGTAAGGCAGAACTCAGTCTACAAGACTGGATTGTGTCCTGAGGCAACCTCTTGAGATATAAAAGAGAGAAGTGAACAGAGAGACAGGGGGACTTCATACCACGAAGAAAGCAGTGCCAGGAGTAGGGCGTGTCCTTTGGACCTGGGATACCTGCGTGGAGAAGCTCCTAGTCCAGGGGAACATTGATGAGAAGGCTGACAGAGAGAGAAAGCCTTCCCCTGGAGCTAACGCCCTGAATTTGGATTTTTAGCCTACTTTACTGTGAAGAAATAAATTTGTCTTTGTTAAAGCCATCCACTTATGGTATTTCAGTTATAGCAGCACTAGATGACTAAGACGTGTTGTAAGTCCTACTCTATAATATTAATGAAGCAGGATTCAAGGCAGTTATGTTAATGACTCCATCTATAAGATTAGGTTGCATCTTGAGTCAATCTCTTTTGAGATATAAAAGAGAGAAGCTAGCAGAGAGACAGGGGGACCTCATGCCACCGAGAATGAAGAACCAGGAAGGGAGCGCGTCCTTTGGACCTGAGGTCCCTGTCCTGAGAAGCTCCTGGACCAGGGGAAGATTGATGACAAGGATCTTCCCCCAGAGCTGACACAGAGATAAAGCTTTCCCCTGGAGCTGGCACCCTGAATTTGGACTTCTAGCCGCTTAGGCTGTTAGAGAATAAATTTCTCTTTGTTAAAGCCATCCACTTGTGGTATTTCTGTTATAGCAGCAGTAGATATCTAAGACAGTCTTCAACATTGCTTATTAATTTTTTATTGTCCTTAGTCAACCTTTCTTCTCATATCCTTAAGTGATTATTTCAAACCTTTAGTAAGATAGTTAAGTTTCCAACTTAATTCCACATCTTCACACTTAGCAAAAGACCTTGCCTCATACTTTACCTAGAAAATTGAGACTATCAGACATAAATTACCTCTAATTTCTGTACATCTTCAATACTCAAACTTGTAGACCTATTTTGGAATTCATTCTTTCTGTCTTACCTCCAATTTCCAGTAATTTTTGAGCAGATTCTAAGTATCACCCATGACACTAGGCTTATAGTATGCAGTGAAAAATAAGATAGACACAATCCTGTCTTCACAGAACCAAGAATGTCTTTGCTGGCAACTTGATGCATCTATTTTTTATATCTCCCTCTCTTCTATATTTTTACATTATCTCTCCTCTCTTTCCTAGATCCTCTTCTTCAGCCTATAAATATAATTAGGCCTCTCCTATCTTAAAAAAAAAAAAAAAAATCCGCTTAACTGTGTACTCTTTTAGCTAGCACTGTATCAGTCTCCTCTTCACAGCAACAGTAGGGTTCCTGTCTGCTTCATTGTATTGAGGTCACCATTGACACCCTAATGTTAAATCCAGGGAACTTTCCTATGCTCATCTTAATGGCCCTCTGTTGCATTTGCCACTGTTGAGCCTCTTTTAAATTGTCTTTTCCTTTTCCTATCACAGTCTCTTTAAGACAGAAAGGAAACTTGTAAAATTTAAAGAAGGCCAGTGTGGCTGGGGCATTAAAACAAAACAAAAAAAAGAGTCTTCCAAAGTGTTGAAGGTAAGCCATGATTTGGATCTGGGCTCTCCAGCATCATCTGAAATTAACCTCATATTAGTTTAGAACTTTTCCATTGCAAGTAAGAGAAAACTGTACTTCAACTGACATAAATAGTAAAGGGGATTCATAGGCTCAGGTAACTGAAGGGATAATCAGGCTTGTTTACCAGGGCTCCAAGTGCACGTCTCTGCAGTTCTCCTGGCTTTGCCCTTCTCTGTGTGTGAGCTTCATCCCTGTCTGGTAGTAAGACTGGTTCCAGGCATCACATCCATATGAGAAATTGTCCAGAGGAAGAGTCAGGATTTCTTAGTGAATGCATGTTGTGTTTGAATTTACTGAACTTCACCAGACTAACTACTGAAGAGTCTTTAAGTCTAGGTCAGATTGCTTTCTCCTAGCAGCCCCCTGCAAGACACTCCTTGTTTCTCTTCTGCTTGAATTGATTAGGCCTGCCCATCTCTGGACCAATATCTATGTCAGGAGGGATGCAATAACTAGTTAGCTTCAACTAACCAAGGCGCATTGTTGGAGATGAGGTCAAACTCACAGTTCACGTAGAGAGAAGTAAGGAGAAGAGACAACCTCCAAGTCACTTCAACAACTCACCTCCACTTTGTATTTCAGGAATATTGAACTATTTTTTTCTAATCTTTTTTCCTAATTCCTTTCATTTTTCAATACACATCTTAGATACAACCTACTTGTAGGAAATGTCTAAGGGTTCCTTGCCCTTCTTCAGTATTCTCATAGCACTCCATGCATTCCTTCTTAGTGATACTCTGTAATTCTTGAATTACTTTCTTCCCGATTTGTGTAGCCCATGAGAGTGTAAACACCCAAATCAGAGAATTTCTTAGTCATTTCAGTATCCCCAGCTTCTAGCACAGTACCCTTTTGGCACAGAGTACATACTTAGTGAATGCATGTTGTGCTTTGTTTTACTGAATTTCACCAGACTAACTCCTGAGGAGCTTTTAAGTCTAGGTTGGTAGTTCTCAAAGTGTTCCACAGACCTCCCCAGGGGTTCCTGAGACCCTTTCAAGGGAGTCTGTGAAGTAGAAACTATCTTCATTATACAGTAAAACCTGCGAAAGCCAGAAATTGTATAAGACTGAAACCTGTCAGAGAAGGAAAACTCAAATATTTTCCACCGAAATAAGCTATAGAAAAGTGGTAAGACTGTACCCTGTCAAAAGCAGAAAACTTGCAAGACCCAGAAAAACAGGGCAGTCCCATCGAGTTTCAGCTCTCACAGTTTTCACTGTAATACTAAGGCATCACTTGTCTTTTTCACTGAATTGATATTTGCACTGATGGTGCAAAAGCAATGGTGGGTATAACTGCATGCTTCTTAGCAGGAATCCATATAGTAACACCAAACTCTGCTAGTAGTTATTGTACTTTTCACCATGCTCACTTGCAGTTTTTTTTTTTTTTTTTAAAGCCAGTTTCACTTAGGGAAGTCCTTGATGAAGCTGTGTAGTAGTTGCTGTTGAGTCCATTCGATTCTTCAAATGATGACCCCATGTATGTCAGAGTAGAACTGGGTTTTATAGGGTTTTCACTGGCTGATTTTTAAAAAAGTAGATCACCAGACTTTTTTTCCAAGGCACCTTTGGTTGGACTCGAACTGTCAACCTTTCAGTTAGCAGCCGAGCCCATTAACCGTTTGCATCACCCAGGGACTCTGATGAAGCTGTACAGATTATTAATTTGTTAAATGTTGACTCTTGAGTACATGTCCTTTTAATATTCTGAGTGGCAAAATAGGAAGTACATTTAAAGCACTTATGCTGCAAGCTGAGGTGCAATTATTTGAGTTTCCAGCTGACCTGTCTACATCTTTCTTGGAAAACCGTTTTTACTTGAAAGAACAACTGACAGGCAAACTATGGCTATAGTTTGGTTATAGACTTGGTTATTTGGCCAACGTTTCTTTGGAAATAAGCAAAATAAGCCTGGAAAACAACTGAAAGTATTTGTTGCCAATGATAAAATTCAGGCTTTCGAGAGAAAAATTTGAATTTTGCAAAAACTTGTATCTGCCACAGTGAGCTTGACAGCTTTCCAACACTTAAAGACTTGTGATGAGATGGATGATGCTATTAATAAGTGAGAGTTTTTGAAATTGCATAATGAAATGTGCCAGCATTTGGAAGATATATATAAATACATGAACCAATATTTCCCAAATGACCAATGCATGATGTTTCAAAATTGTGCATAGGAAAAAAAGCATATTCAGATTTTACCGTGGACAATGGATTTTAATCAGAAGTGTACAAAATACTCAATATATGGTTTCAGTTTCCACAGTGCCACTCACCTTTAAGAAATTAATACTTGTTGAGTTTTGGTGTATTATCAAAGAAGAATATCCACAATTATCCACAATGGCTGTTAAAATACTCTCTCCCTTTCCCACTAGATATCTGTGTGAGACGGGATTTTCTTTATGTATTTCAACTACAATTATACGTTGCAGTATATTGAATGCAAAAGCAGAGGTGAGAATCTGGGTCTCTTCTATTAAGCCAGGACTTAAAAAGATATGCAAAAATGTAAAACAATGCTTCCCTTCCATTTTTTTTTTTTGTGGAAAATATTTTTCATAAAATTATATTTTTTATGCAGACACGTAATGGGATATTGTTGTTTTTAAATGTATCAATAAATATTTAAAACATTTCTCAGTTCTGATTTCAAATATGGTAAACATTTAATAGATATAGCCCATATAAACAAATGATTTGGGGTTCGCAGTCATTTTTAAGAGTGGAAAGGAGTTCTGAGACCAAGAAGTTTGTGAACTGTGGACCTGGTTCACATGGCACCTCAGCTGGGAACTGACTCAAGGGGAGTTAACTTTCTTTCATGTGGATATTGCAGCAGTGGGTTTATAACACTTCCCACAGCTTAACCTATTAGTTTGTATGCCTAATGTATTTTTATGCAAATAACATGTACCTTCTACATTTGTTTACCAACTGCTCCCTCCCCACCATGAGGTATTTTCATAAGTGAGCTGTGCTAATTTTTTTTTTTTACAGAAAATGTAACAAAAATTGGCATAGTGGCGCTTACGAAAACAGCTGGTGGGGGGAGGGAGTAGTTGGCAAACAAATGTAGAAGGCGCACGTTATTTGTGTAAAATACAAGATTTCTTCTAGTCTGTGAGTCAGTGCTAGTGCATATCTGATACTCAGTGCTTGATGAATGAATGCATAAATGAATGACTGAATTAATGAATAAAGATCCCTGGTTTCCTCATTCTATTCTCAATTCTATTTTTTGTTACAGAGTTATAATGAGCATCCAGTGGTTCCTTGGAGTGCAGAGCTTTATACACACACAGTAATCTCTACCGATTATGTTTGATTAGTTTCGTTGCCCCCCGCCCCACCCTTTTAGCCATGTGGGAAATTCTATGGATCAGGAAGGAAAAGTGGTTGACTAAGAATCTCATAGACATGGAACTTAAAGGGGCTTTCAGAGAGGCACTTTTCTTTAGCTACTTTCTTCAGGATTTTGGACATACAGCGAGACTGGCAGACACGTTGTTATTGTTACGGGAGAGTCACAAGAGAACGCGATTGAGAGACTATGATGTTTAAGTCAACTGACTTATTTCCTAGAGGTTTTGAGACTAAAGGAAAGAGGGATGGTTATTGTTCTAGAGAACTTCTAGAATTCATTGCCTTTAGGCATTGGAAGAGTTTGAGATACTTTAAGACAGTAACTGTAAACCCAAGGTCTTTCCACCTTCATTTATGATCAGAGGAGCAGAGCTGAAAGTTGATTTCTCCAAGGTTGCAGATGAAAGAAACCCAGTGGATAGGTCTTAGGCAATCCAAGGACCAGACCCTAGGAGATCGGAGATTTAAGGATTTAAAGCACTTTGGAAGCACCTGTATTGGTATTTGCCAAATGTTTTTATGACAGGACACCTCTAAAAATAATATCTTTAAGTCTCCCTGGAGTAAACTGACATGTTTGCTCACAGCTAAAGGTGATAAATCTTGGGGGCTGGGCTACACCAGATCCCACTGGTTACCCCAAGGATAGGGGCTGAATATTGCCCCACACTTGCAATCCATTTGCAGCATACCAGAATGTTATGGCCTACATATTGGGAATTTATTTTCTAGACCATATTATCTTTGTGGGAAGGAACTGCACTGTCAGTATCCCATGTGTGGATTTTTCCGTGTTCAGTGAGAGATCACTGATAACCCTCTGTCTTAGTCATCTAGTGCTGTTCCAACAGAAATACCACAAGTGAATGGTTTTTACAAAGGGAAGTTTATTCTCTCACAGTGCAGTAGGCTACAAGTCCAAATTCAGGGCATCAGCTCCAGGGGAACACTTTCTCTGTTGGCTCTGGAGGAGAGTCCATGTCATCAGTCTTCCTTTGATCTGGGAGCTTCTCTGCGCAGGAACCTCAGGTCCAAAGGACTTGCTCCCAGCACTGCTTTCTTGGTGGTATGAGGTTCCCATGTATCTCTGCTCGCTTCTCTCTTTTATATCTCAAACGAGATTGCATTAAGACACTAATGTTGTCAACCTCATCAGTATAACCTCATCACAGTGATAGAATTTACAACACATGAGGAGATCACATATAATCTCATCATAGTGGTGGGGTTTACAACACGTAAGGACATCACATCAGATAACACAATCATACAATACTGGGAATCATGACCTAGCCAAGTTGCTACACACATTTTTTGGGGGACACAGTTCAATCCATGACACCCTCCAATGCGTTTGAAAGCTCTGGCACCTCCAGATTAGACAGGATTGCCTCTAAACCTTCAAGGCTGTTATCCAGTGGGTTAAACCAGCTGAAAGATAGTTTCAAACCACTGGATTCCACTCCCAGCTCCTGACCTGTGTTGGTTGCAGTCTTTTGGGCTACTCACATTCAATCCAGTAATCTGGCATAGAGATCATATCCCAGAATATCCCATGACATCATAAACAGTAAGTTAGAACTGTGGAAACATGTAAAAATGGTACTTTCCACAAGGACTCAATAAAATTCTAGCCAAACCTAAAGGCAAAGAAACTTGGCTTTTTGTTTACATGGGAACCCTATTTAAGGCCAGCATTGCCTAAAGAATGATACCTTATTATTTTGAATAATGTTAAACTTACAGAAAAGTTGTAAAAAAGAGGGCAGAGAATTCCCATATGCCCTTCACGCAGCTTCTCCTAATTACCATCATGCCTAACTCAAAACTAAGAAGTTAGCATTGATATGAGATTTTTAGGTGGTGCATGGGCTGTCATTTTTTAAAATAAAATATTTAAACATATACTAGAAGACATGTACATTAGGGAGCCCTAGTGGTGCAGTGGTTAAGAGCTTGGCTGCTAACCAAAAGGTTGGCAGTTCGAATCCACTGCTCCTTGGAAACCCTAAGGGGCAGTTCTACTCTGTTCCACACAGTTGCTATGAGTTGGAATCGACTCTACGGCAATGGGTTTATGTGCATTAGAAGAAAATAGGCACGTCAAACCCACAATTTCATTGATTTGTTATTAAGATTTGGATTAAGCAAAAAGTTGATTTAAAGAAATTTTAATTCAAAAAATGAAAGTGGTTAAAATTTCAGATGGTTCATGGACATGGCAAAAATTAAATTATGAAGGTATTACTTGAATGACTGACATTTGGAAATGTCTGTCAAGGTAAATGCATTATTTAGAAATTTTAAGAATATGCCTCCTAGGATAATGGCTTCCCAGTGTGGGCTTTACAGGGGCCAGTGCTGAGTGATTTGCATTCTCTGTCTAGTTGGTTGATGGTGGTCAAACCTAGACTAACATCTCTGCACATGTCCATAGCAAAATTGACTTCCCTATAATTCTCACATTACAATGTAGATTGATGATTATAGTGGTGATGATGGAAGTTAATGTTCTTCATAAGACTGGACATTGACAACAACTTGGAAATGTTCGCACTAGAGGGAGATTTGAGAGGGAAATGTAAATTATCCAGTTAATGGATTTTCCCCAGAATAAATGCAAGAGCTGCTTTCATCTTCAGGTCACCATGTAAATCACACTGCCGCCTGGCAGTTTTATGTTCTCCCACCTTCTGTACAGAGGTGATTACTAAGAACTCTGGAGCAGGGTAGCTATTCGAGGGGTTTAGATGGCCATGAGGGGTGTTCAAAAGACTAGGAGGACTCATGTTAAATCTAGAAGAGAATATACTGACCATATCTGTCTTCTGAAGTTCAGCCTTTCCACCTCCCTGAGGAGTCAGAATCACTTTAAATGATTTGTGGCTCTTTAAACCCAGCCTTACGTGTTAATACCCCTCCCTTCTTTTCCCTAGCTCAAAGAACCTTGATTGCTCATGCGTGTTCTCTTTGTTAGTAATTGAAAATTTGGTGAGGCATAGGGTTTAAATGAAAGTTCATCCCCCCCAGTTTCACTGTTCTTACAGAAATCAGGAACTTGCTAAATTAAATGATGACCTCCAGATAGAGCACAAGTGCTTTTTGGTACAAGGTGCAGTTTTGGAATTTTTTTTAACCAGAGTCTTTCCCAGTGAAAGTAGACCCAATTCTGCTAACTTCCTGATGCGCTTGCTCCCCCTCCTCATTTTTTTTTTAATATGAAACCTTGGACCTGAAAATGAATAGCAGTGTATAAAGGGCCATTTGATTGGTAGCTACTACTTAGCAGTCTTCTTCCATATCTTTCTCGTTTATACTCACCGGGCTTTCTAGACCTCTCAGCATCTGACATTCCAGGGTACTTTTTCCAAGTCCTGGGATACTCTGGAATAAGAGGTTAAGTGTTCTCATTTCTAAATACCAGGAACATGAAATGTAGTCAATGTATTTCTAATGTGAAATACTCTATTTCTGCATTGATTTTTATTTATCAGCTTTTTTTTTCCATCCTTTTATCTCATTTTCTGCGTTTACTTATCATGTAACCACCAATGACACATTACAAGCATAATTTAAAAAAATACAACAGTAATTTGACCACTGAGCCACATGCCGACCACCTTGCAATGTGTAATTATTATTTTTATTGCCTCAACCAACAATAATAACTACAGAATAAATGTGACCAAAGGGAGCCATCATTAGAGCATGTCTACATGACCATTAAAGCTGGAGTTAATGGTATAATGATGTGTGCAGTTCCCTGAGGTCACCATGTTACTGGTAGAAATGGATACAGCCTGCCCGATACATGATGACCATCCTGTAAATTGGGTTATTTATTCATACTAACTCGGCAGGTGAGAGCTGCCACACTTCACGTGGACTGAAATGTTCTGCTAACCACTGACGCTGACACTAACTAACCTGTTGATGATTTCGCACAGTTAAGTACGAAAGCATGGCACACAGCTATGACTTGATTTTGCCTCAAGTTTCCATTTGTGAAGTACTTATTGTTAGGGTTGAGCAAACCCAATGAATGTCCCCCTTCTTCTCCACTTTGGGTCCAGAATCATTTGAGTGCCAGAGTGAGACAAGAGACAGGCAGTTAGAAATGAAAATAACTCCTTGATTACTGATACAGCTATGCTGGGAGACATGGTTTAAGATGTGGACAAAAGGCCTGCTTGACTTTTTAACTAAACTTACATTCCCCAAATGCCAGGCCTCCTTGGAAATAGAGCTGACCTGCTCTGCACCTGCAGAATGTAGAGAACAAAGCAGAAGGTGGGTTTTCTTCAGGTAGGCAGATACCAGCAATATCCAGAGAGAGAAGTAGTGGAAGGGGCAGAGCCCTGCCAGCTCAGTTCTTTTTCCCATGCTCATCTATCAGATAAGCTTCTCCTCTTGCTATGAGGCAGGCAAGGGCAGAGAGGGCAACAGTGCTGCCCTAATGGCGACTTCTTACAGATGGAAGCCCGAAAGGCGGTTCCCCACTACCCGCAGCACTCACTGTGCCGCGTCTTGTGCTAAGTACTTTACCTCCATTATCTCAAGCATCACAACAGTCCTGTGAAGTAAGTGCTATTTTATTAATGTACAAACTAACAGTAAGGTAAGTAGTTTCCCCAAGATCACACAGCTGGAAAGCAAGTGAACAAAATTTATTCTCAGATCTACCTGACCCAAAGACTATGCTCTTAACAACAGCACTGTGGGGTCTCAGACGTTTGACATTCAATAGCATTTCTCACCATAGCATGCACCTGGATGTAGTACTATATCTCTCTGCTATGTGGATTTTACTATCTGTTCAATGGGGAGAACAATCCTGACCTAGATGAGAGAGCTCTTACAGGGAATAGATGATGAAGAATGATTGTAAATTATTGCTAACTACACACCCAGACACTCAGGGAATCCACATATAATGGGGATAATAGAGTGCGCCCAGGCTTTTTTCAAAATCGTCTTTATCTGTGAACTGACACATGCTGGGGGAAGGTCAGCCTTATTTCCCATAAAGTGATAAGTAGGGACACGCTGTGTTTAGAAAATTCTTACGTTCACTTGTCCATCCACAAGATGTTTATAGGATGTTCACTCTGTACCAGGAGGCATGGGGCTAAGTTAGGGGGATATTTTGATGGGATAGATAGTGCTCCCATGATCTAGGACTATGAGATCCAGTACATACCTGTAAAAGGACAGGTAGTTAAAAAATAACACCTGCTCGGCCATTGTGGCTTCTTGACAGAGCCATTTCAGCTAGTGTAACTCCCATTTTTATCAAAAACACTTTCACAGCATTTGGCTGTCTGTAGTATCCTTATGATGATAGCATTCATTCATTCATTCATTCAGTTAGATGCTTGAAGGGGGCTTTGAAGCCATATGCTTATTTATCAAGGTTCTCCCTGACTGAGGACAGTTGGAAAATTTTTTGAGCTCAAAATGGCGGTGTTTTGGAGATGCTTTCACTCATTTGGTAGTTAGTGGGATTTGACTTATTTACAAGTATATTGTTTTCTTTATATGCCAAGTGCAAGCATCACTCAGCTGTACATGGGAAAGCTTGCTAAAGTGATTTATTTTGTAGGTGATAAAATGACCTTATAAAGAAAGCAGTGTAAGTGCTTTGGGTGTTGGGTCTGTGACTCCTGTTGGGAACACTTTCCCCATGGACCCCTGGAAAAGTAACGAGAACAGTGAGTAGAGGTTTTCCCACCTCTGCCATACCCTCTCGCTGCTTTTTGTAGACAAAGTCACTGAACTCTGTTATCTTGTGTTTTCTACTGGTAAAATTAGAATAACAATTACTACCAGATAAATCCTGAAAACTCACTAGGTTTTCCCCTGGTTTCTAATATACTTCCTGTTATTTAAGGTTCTCAATCATTTCCACAATGTCTTCTGTTCCGTCAAACCTCTGCTGTTTGTTCCAGCAAGGCCATCCTCATCACTGCATCCAGGTACCCTCTTTGATTGAAGCTCCATGCTTCTGTTCAGGCCTGTATGCCTTGGCCCTACTTGGTTCATATCACTCCCTTCCTTCTGGAATGCTCTTTTCACCTTTCTCTGTTCCTTGAAATACAACTCATTCTGCAAGAACCAGCATGAGTCTCTCTCTTTGATAAAGACCTTCCATAATTGTTCTATCTCGCTTGACTATTCCTTACCTCCAAAGTCCCACAGCTCTTGTTATCTGCAACTCTCATTATTTTATATTACTTAACTGTCTGCTCTGTTTATTTTTCTCGACAGCTAGACGATAAGCTCATATATACAAGATACTACTTCTTTTTTTTATTGTACTTCAGGTGAAGGCTTACAGAACAAATAGTTTCTCATGAAACAGTAGTACACATATTGTTTTATGACATTGGTTAACGACCCCTCA
>NW_004443957.1:13651120-13726007 GCF_000243295.1 Trichechus manatus latirostris | reverse complement strand
AGGGGGAGTCTCCTTGCCATGCAGCTCTGCCTGGCCAGAAAGTGCTCCCAACTCAAGAAAAGCAAAAGAAAACAAACAAATAATTCAACACAAACAAACGAACAAAAGTCACGCGATCCCACCAGCGTGGCAGCCCAGACCAGGCAGCAGCTCCACACTCGAACGGAGCTCCACAGCCCCTCAGGAAGAAACAAAGATGGCGCACGGAGCCAGGTACTTGAGCGAAAGGAGGGGGAGGTGGCGAGAGTCAAGGAAGAAATCAAAAGAAGCAGAAAAAAAAAGCAACACTAGCAGCCAACAAATGGCATTCAGAGAGCCAGCTAGTGTGGGCTGGTGTTTCTGGACAAGAGACTGTGTCCGTGGGAGGCAGAGGGGGCCGAGTGTGGGTGAAGAAGGGTAGGGAGTGGGAAAGCGTATATCACAAATTACTGGAGCTCTGCAGCGCCTCAGGAAGAAGCAAAGGTGGCGCACGGAGCAAGGTCTCATGTGAAAGGAGGGGTGGGTGGTGAGAGGCAAGGAAGAAATCAAAAGAAGCGGAAAAAAGCAACACCAGCAGCCAACGAATGGCACTCAGAGAGCTGCCCATTCTGGTGTGTGAAATCGAAGCAGCCAGTGTTTCCCAGTCAAGAGATTGTGGCCGTGGGAAGCAGAGGAGGCCAAGTCGGGGTGAAGAAGGGTGGGGGGTGGGAAAGCGTATATCGCATAGTACCAGTTGTTTTGTCTCCGCTGGATGCTCCTTGAGGCTGCTTTCTCGTACCCCCTGTTTGCTGGTCTCCGATAGAGTCCAAGACGGTGGATCCGCGCTGCGTTAGGTGGTAGGGGACCTCTGCATGAATCTCTCCTCGCTCTCCGTTCTCTGTCAGTTTTCTCACTCCATTTTGTGCTTGGCTGAGTTCTTTATCTCTTCATTTGATGTTTTAGGGTTTCAGGATTGTTGTATTCTCTGTTTGGCTTAGTTTTTCTGATCTTTGCTGTGAAGGGACGGCGTGGTGCTTCTGCCTAGAGCGCCATTTTGCCGGAATTCCCCTCAAGATACTACTTATGTGTCTTTCATGTCCTTTTCAGAGCACAGCACAATGCTGTGCTCATCACAGACACTCAATAAGTAGTTACAGAATCAGTCTGTGAGTCCTTGTCTGCTGAGATGCGCTAAATCCCAAACACTGTTGTTGCCTCACACAGGGAAGGATTTTTCCAAGAACTCTCATTTCCTCCCTCAGTTTTCTGTGTGGTGGAGTGGAAAGAATATGGGCTTTGGTGTCAGACGATCCACCACTTATTCACTGAATGGCCATAAACCACACCAGTTGCCATTGAGTCAATTCTGACTAATGATCAGAGTAGAACTGTGCTCGGCAGGGTTTTTAATAGCTGCTCCCCCCCACCCTCCACTGGAAGCAGATTGCCAGGCCTTCCTTTCTTCTGAGGTGCTTCTCAGTGGACTCGAACCTCTAACCTTTCGGTTAGCAGCCTGAGTGTATTAACCATTCCTATCACCCATGGACTCCTGAATGAACATAGCCGAGTTTTATCCAAAGCCTTTGAACCTTGGTTGCATCATCTTCATAGGAAAGATAATAATACTTTTCTTGCAAGAGTGAAGGAAATCATTTATGTAGGGAATCTGGCACAGTGTTTGGCACTGAGGAGATGCATCTCTGCCTACTTCTGCTGGACTCCACCGAGGCTGCACCATTTTTTCTGCCTTCAGTCAGGTAGCTCTCAAATGCCCATTCCTTTTCTGTTCAATGATAGCCTGATTAATGAAGGTTTTCTAAGGAATCTGAGCCTCGGGCAAACAAACTCACAAAAAACCGCCTCTAAATCTTGTAAAGCAGAGCTGTCCGGGTTCATTAACATGACAAAACCACCCCAGGACACAGCTGTTTGTCCTAGTCCAGTTGAAGGTGGAGCCATGTTGGCTCAGCAAAATGACCAAGTGTTCTAAATATATCTGGGTCCACTGTCTCCTCTTTCTGTACTTTTCCCTCTTCGTTCCCCACTTTGGGAACCAGAGATTCCTCAGTGGCCTCCCCTCCACCCTTCCAGAAAAACCATGAAGGAGCCGATTTAATTAGTACTGTTTGATTAAGTGATTGTCGTTGAATTTGAATGAGTTTCAGCTGATGTGTTACTCCAATCTGCAGTTATGTTTTAAGTCTTTTTATATCTATCGTGGAATAGGATGCTTTATTCCAGGATAAGGGCTCTCCAGTACCGGCAAGCAGTGAGATTTTCTGGATCAGGGAGATGCTACAATCCCAGTCTGCCTGTTCTAAGGTTGATCCTGAAGATAAACCAAGTTTAGCATTTGTAAGTGATAGTATGTTTTGCCTTGGAAGTGAAATCTCTCTTCTTCCCCATGGCACTGGGTCCCCTGTCTCCTCACCTGGCGAGAGTTGACTGGGGGGTGGAGTGTGAGGCTCTAGATTTCTGGAGTTTGTTCTGGTGACTGACAAGGAGTAGGTCCCAAACCCAACTAAACCTGTTGCTGTTCAGTCGATTCTGACTCATAGTGACTCTGTAGGACAGAGTAGATCTGCCCCATAGGATTTCCATGGAGCAGCTTGTGGATTCGAACTGCCAGCCTTTTGGTTAGCAGCTGTAGGTCTTAACCACTGCACCACCAGGGTGGGTAGAAAAGTGAATACCTTGTCATAAGTCCCTTCCAACATCTGGAGGACTCCTTTCCCTGCCATTGGTCATCTGGAAGGCACCTCCTCCCTCCCTTGAATGCTGATGTCTTAACCTCATTCTAAACTCTATCCTCATCATTTTCTATTCTAATATGCAGAGATACATATGTTATGTTTTCCAATCCACTAGATGCTATTTTAGTTAGTATTTTTCACTGATAGACTTTCCACATCATAAAAATCGTCATAAATCACAACAGGCAGAGTAGCATAGTAGAAAGACTATTGGATGAAGAGGCAGGAGATCCAGTGTGATGGTTAAGGTTGTGGGTCAACTTGGCTAGGCCATAATTCTCAGTTGTTTGGCAGTTATGATGTGGTTTGGCAGTTATGTAATGATGTAATCATCTCCATGAGATCTGATAAAATGTAAGCACACCACTCCTGGTACCAAATATCTTAGGCTGAGTTCTCTAGACACCCAGGTTCAATTGATTGCACATTGGCCCTCACTATTTTCCAAACCCAGCTCTGGGTGCTGGAGATCCCAAAACAGTTAATGCTGTGTCTGAGCCTTCACAGGCCTTGAAGGTTTGGGCTCCAACTCTGCCTCTAGGTAACTGTGATCTTGGACGAGTACATTTACCTCCCTGGTTATATTATATACAATGATGGCATTGGAGTAGGTGACTCTAATGCCCATTCCACCTCTAGATGTTATGAATCTGTGTGCAGCAGACCTGCTTCTGGGAATTAATACTTCAAAATAACATTTTCATACTGTAACAGCCCTTCTTGTCTGATATCCTTGAACTCTTCTTTGTCTCTTAGATTAATTCCAACTTAGTTAATAATGTCTGGGGCTGAGGAAAAGCATGTGATTAGGACCTGTGCTCTTCAATAAGAGATGCTTGCTGGAATTAGAGGTAACCTGTTCCACTTGGTTTTTCCTTTTTGAATCATGTGTCTTTCTTGATTCTTTCTCTTGTCTTCACCAGCCCCTTTACCTGCACATGTTATTAATACCTGCTATGTTTATTTCATCTGTTAGTATAATTGCTCAGCATATGTGTCATGGATCTTTATAATCACATCCACATAGACTTCTTTATTATATTTTCCTGATGTTCCATACCAGTATTGACTAACCCAGTGGTTCTCAACTGGGCGCAGTTTTCCCTCCTAGGAAACATTCGCCAATGTCTGGAGACATTTTTGGTTGTCACAACTAGGTGGAGAATGCTTCATGCATCTTATAGGTAGAGGCCAGAGAAGCTGCTAAACATTTTACAACGCACAGGACAGGCCCCACAACAAGTGATTATGAGGTCTAAAATGTCAGTAGTGCTGAGGTTGAGAAACTGTAGTATAACCATTTTTAATTCCTTCAGAGCAGAAACTAAGTATGGTCATTTCCATGTAAAGAGCACTTAGGACAGGGCTGCATAACAAGAAAGAGAAGAAATGATTTATTATTGTTTTACTAACTTCTGGGTAGGTGAACAGAGCCACCAAACCGCTAGGTAGGTGACAGTAATAGAATTTAGTCTTCTTTCCATCTTGCAAGCACATCCAGGAAACCGGATAGGGAAGTCTGTCTAAATCCACGTTTATGATACTTCAGTCTATTTGAGCTGTCTAAAGAAGACTCTGTAGAGATATTTAGCTAAATGCAATAAGACTAAAGACTCTCAGGCAATCTAGTTAAGGTATGTTCAAAAGAGGATATTGCATACGAGAATAGCCACAAGGATGGCAGCATTGACTTCTGAGGCATAAGGGTGGCTACTGTGAGTGAAAAGAGTAAGCAAAAACCTTGAGTAGGGTGAGATTTAATTGGACCATGGTGTTAGCATAGTGTTAGGCCCTCTTAATGGGCACCAGTTGTGTTTTCTTCAGGAAGAGGGGTCATGTAGCCTGGCATTTGTTTTGCTTTATTTCATAACTCTCAAGTTAGAGCTAGCGTTTCTCTGTAAACCTGTGATAAAGTATTCTAGAACAGCGCTTGTAAAACTTTAATATGCATATGAATCACCTGGGGATTTTGCTAGAGTGCAGACTCCCTTTTACTAGGTCTAGGGTGGGACCAAGATGCTACATTTCTAACACCATGGACACACATTGAGTGACAAGGTTCTAGAATGTTAAAGCTGGAAAGTACTTCAAAGTTCATTTAGTCCAAACCTCTATTTGACCAATGATGATACTAAGGACTGGAGACTCCAGGACGTCATGGGAAGAGCATGGTGACTAGAGGTCTGGGTCCAGCTCAGAGACTATACCATTTTACCCCCTACGTCCCCTAGCCCCCACTGCACAATCTTTGACAAATCACTTAGCGTTGCTGGGCCTTGGCTTTTTCTTTTTAAAAACAAGTGGGCTGTGGTCCTGCTGTGGTCCGTGGATTTCTGCTATAGCTGGGCTGTCATTTCTTCCATGCCTGTGTCATTTGGGGGCCAGCAGTCACTGCTGCTCATGGCTGTTTTTCTGTTGTCTCGAGGAAATGGATGTGGGGAGTGCCAGAAGCAGGGCTGGGTGGGCAGAAGATTGCTGGGAGTTGGTGGTGGGGTGCTGGCAGGATAAGCAGGGGCCATATTTGTTTGGTGAGTGCACTTCTTTGAGATGGGCTCTAACCTTGATCATGGCTGAATCCCGACACCCATCAAGCTGGCTCACAGCCACTACTGATGTGATGAGATGCACAGAGCCTAATGGGAACCGGCATTCGTCTCTGCTGAGAAATGAGGCCACAAAGCAAAAGCAGCATCCTGTGGCAGTAAGCACATCTAGCTGCCCCTCCGTGGATAGCAAATGTTCTCTTAGAATTCTAGGGATGGCACTTCTATTAATATTGCATCAGGGGCAGAGAGGAGAGGGGAAGGAAGGCGAGAGGGGAGCCCTGTGTCTTCATGCGCTTGAACATCTTCATTATTCATCTGCTGTAATGTCTTCCCTGGCATCTTGTTGCTTTTCAGGTCATTGTTATAACTAACAAAATGGATAGCTTTGGACATCCCTCTGGGAATTCCTAAGCATTTCTCAAAACTCATTTGAAAATAATGATTATACTCTTCTTATAGGATGGTTATTATTGCTTTAAGCTTCCTGTCCCTGCTGTATGCATTCTTAACCACCTCACCTTTGCATTCTATAGTAGCATCCAGTGAAGTCATTTTTTAAAACTTGAGGGGGGTAGTCAGTATTTTGAGCAATAAAGACCCATTGTTTTCCACTGAAATTTTCTTTGAGGATTTTTGCAGACATCAGATAATAAATCTCCTTTGTATACCTCTAAAACATTAAGGAAAGGAGGGTATCTCCTTTCATTCTCTTTTGGATAATAGCAAGACCAAAACACCACGGTTTAGTGTTTGCCTAAGTTCACTCCTGTGGATGGATGGATAATGGACCCACATCAGGAACCAGGTTATCTGGATGAAATCCAGACACCTTGTGATTCTCATCTCCAGTGTCATTGTTCTAGTAGTGTATTAGGCAGGACTCCAGGGGTGGGAGACCAGTGTTCTCTAACAAGATCACAACTGTAAGAGCTGATTAGACTGGCGAGATGGAGAGGTAGTGGAAAATGAGTGCTGGGGAGGTCAGGCAGGTGATACTGCTTCCCTGGGCCCACGCTTCAGAAGCAAGAAGGCACTCAGTGAAATGAAAACGTAACCCATTTAGTGTTGATGAAATGACATTCTTATGTTTGCAATCCATTACTAATCTGTGGATCTCAGTGCTCCTTGGAAGCACAGAGGCCACCTACATACAGTAAATGATAAATTCTGTGGGTGTTAGAGCAGTAGGTTGGGATTTGTGGATCCAGAGATGTGTGCCCTCATTTCTGCCACTGTTATCTGCAATCAATAAATGCTTTCAACATACATTCACTGGGTAACTACTACGGGCGAAACACAGAACCCTGGTGGTATAGTGGTTAAGAGCTACGGCTGCTAACCAAAAGCTTGGCAGTTTGAATCCACCAGGCACTCCTTGGAAACCACGTGGGGCAGTTCTACTCTGTCCTGTAGGGTTGCTCTGAGTCGGAATTAACTCGACGGCAGTGGGTTTGGTTTTTTGGGTTTTAGCATCTGATACATAATAGTTACACAGGATAATTAGTTGAATAAACCAATGTATGAATGAGGGCGAAGGAGCCCTGGTGGTGCAATGGTTAAGCGCTTGGCTGCTAACTGAAAGGCCAGTGGTTCGAACCCACCAGCCGCTGCGTGGTAGAAAAGAGCTGGTGATCTGCTTGCATAAAGGTTACAGCCTGGGACACCCTATGGGGTAGTTCTACTCTGTCCTTTAGGGTGGCTACGAGTCGGAATCAACTCGACGGCACACAGCAACAACAACCAGAAAGAGTGAATGCATGAGCTAAGGCAGTTGAGATGGGATTTGTTCCTTAACTTCATGCAGCTTTTAGAAGCATGGAAAAATGTAGCAAATTAGTATCATTTTTGTGTCTCATTTTCTGCACCTCAAAAATAAAAATAAATGAGATCTTTATGGGGCTAACCTATGAACTCATCCATTCCCACCCTTTGAGATAAGTAGAAGTGCTTGCGTACGCATTACCATTAGACATTGGACTGGAAGGTCTTTACATTAATTGGACTGTAAGTAAAATAATGGCCTTCATCTTTGCTCTGATGTTATTCAGTTTGCAAGTCATATTAATCACAGGATATAGCCCCATTCCTGCCCCACCATTATACTCTGACCACCTCTTTTCTTTATTCATCAGCAGTTAGAGAGGAGAGAAAAGGGAGAAGAGAGAGGCAGCACAGATTTGGCACCACATGTTTTGTTAGGTAGAGGAGAATTGTCTCGGTCTCTAAAAAAATCCCCAGTATTATTGGAGGTAACAGAATGCTGTGGAAAGAGAAGAACTTGGGCTTTTTATCCAGACAGACCTTGTTTTGAACTCCAGCTATAGATTTTTAACTACTAGTTGCCACTGAGGCAACTCTGACTCATGGCGACTCCATGTGTATCAGAGTAGAACTGTGCTGCATAGGGTTTTCAATGGCTGATTTTTTGGAAGTAGGTGGCCACGCCTTTTCTTCTGAGGAGCCTCTGGGTGGGCTCGAACCTCCTACCATTTGGTTAGCAGCTGAGCATGTTAACTATTTGCACCATCCAAGGACTGCAGGTATTTAACTAGGTGATTATTATTCAGTTACTCAGTTTCTATGACCCTGTATTTTCTTATGGTCATTGGGAAGTTTAGAAACAGTAAAGTACCTGGCACACTTTTTAATTGTTGCTTAATAGATCTTATTCAGCTGCTTATTTAGATGAGTGCTTAGTGGCATCTTTGCAGATACCTTAGTTTGACAACTAGGGTGATACATGTGATAAGAACAAGACCTAGCAGAATGGTCACATATATGCATGACTCTAGTATAGTAGAGTTACTCTAAAAGCTATATTTAAAACTATATTGTGTGATCCATTGTGCTTTATGAAGTAACCAAACAGCATTCTTTCCTTGGAGAATCTGACTCAAGCTGGGTCACCCAGGGAGGGAGAATACTAACACTGGACTATTTCCCTCATCTTTTTCCCTCTTCTCACTCTGGGTATGAATACCCATTAACAACTGTAATCCTACTTGGGACCTGCACAAGCAAGCATATGTAATTCCAGGTCTTGAGCTTTGTTGGCATCATAGCGTTTTACACCTGTTAAACACAGGTAGTTTACCAGGCAAGTGCTAGAACATGCAGCAAGGCAGGGTACTGAGTGGCTTGCAGGGAGGAATTACATTAGCTCTGCTTTTCCATCAGGGCCTTCGGAGTCCAGTCCCAGCTTGGGCCTAGCTGCCTCCCAACTTGTATTCGAGCCTTGGTGGGATTCTGGATTATTGTTTCCAAGGTACTGTTTGGATGCTCCATTGAGATGATGATCTTGATGAGGAACCCAGGCCCTGCTGCCTGCACTCTTTTCCCGATGAGCAGGTTTAGGATTTGTTGAGGTCAAGAGGGGGCATTTGAGGATTCAGCCTCAGAATCACAAACCATCCAAATGAGCCATAGGATAGGGAGAAAGATTGTTACCATTCCTTTTTTTGTGACTTCATTTGCTCCCTACTCATCTCTTAAAAAAAAAAAAATTGCCATCTAGTCAATTCTGACTCATAGCGACCCCACAGGACAGGGTAGAACTTCCCGATAGGATTTCCAAGGAGCAGCTGGTGGATTTGAACTGCCGGTCTTTTGGTTACCAGCCATAGCTCTTAACCACTGTGCAACCAGGGCTCCTCTCTACTTGGTCATTATTAAGTCCAAATAGATGATAGTCATTGCTAGCCTAAAAGAGAAGCCAGTCTTCTTAGCCAAGGTAAGAATGACATTTCCTACTCTGTGGGAAAGGAGTTGGATAGATTGTATTTGTCTTTGCTTATTTGCATTTTTTTTAGAAATGCAATACTTTCTCCTCCCCATTCACTTCAATTTTAAAGATAATATATGTTCAGAGTATCTGTTTCAGAAAGAATATGAAGGCATAAAGAAGAAAAAAATCACTCTTAACCTTGGTAACCAGAGGTACCTCTGTTGACACATGGGTGTATTTCCTTCTTTTTAAGCATAGTTTTTACCTACTTGAAATGATATTGTATATATAACTTGAAATTCTTGGTTTTCCACCTGAAATTTTAGTGTAACAAATTCCCGTATTATCAAAATATAAAACCATTAATTTTATAAACTTGGGGAAGGCATGGGCTGGGTGTGGACTGTTGACAAATTCTGGGTGCCTAATAGAGTTTGTATCTCGTTAAATATGTTTTGAATAAAATGAAAAATGATTTCTAACATATGGATGTTCAATATTCTATTGAATTGACATTTCAGATAGTGCCTTTTTTTTTTTTTTTTGCTTTTATACATAATGCTGCAATGAACATCTTTGCTATAACAAACTTCTTTCTGTATTTCTGATTATTTTCTTAGGATAGATTCCCAGAAATATAATTACATATTGAGTCAAACAAGTATGAGATATTTAAAGTTCTTGGAACATATTACCAAATTGCTTTCCAGAAAGGTTGTATTAATTTATACTTCCAAAAGAAGTGTATGAGAGGCGCATTTCACTGCACCCCAGGCATGCAAGGAGTTAACACTGACATCAAGGGCTGCCTGGGCAGCTCCCTGTATCAGGGAGGACAGACAAGAGCAGCTTCTGGTGAATTGAGGGGAAGGTCTTTTTTAACAAGATCTGAGGAATGAAATGTGTCATGTCCCTTAATTAAAAAATCCAGTAAGTGCAAACTGGGCCTCAGAGTAGAGAAAGAATCATTTTAGGGAAACCGAAAACATAGAGCTCAAGGGAGCAGCCCCTGAAAGGCTCAGAGAGGATGCTCCGTACCAGGAGCTTATGGTAACCTTGTCTGCTTTCACCAAACTCTAGGTGACACTAATCCCTGATTTAATTACCCTCGACAGTGTGTGACAGACCTTAACAAGCTAAGGTCCCTAATGACCTGCAGCTTGGTTTTCGAGGCTTACCTGTAGGGTGTGGCCCCTACCAAGGGGCACTCTGGACAGTTCAGAACACTAGCTCCCACCTCAGGGACCTCAATGCAAGTGACAGGGCAGAATCTCATGACCTGCAATGGGATGCCTCTGAGTGGGGAGGTGACATAATATTTTCCTGGCCCTAAGTCATTAAAAAAAGGAGTCCTGTTGGTGCAGTGGTTAAGCACTTGGCTGCTAACGAAAGGTTGGCGATTCGAACCCACCCAGCAGCTCTGCGGAAAAAAAGACCTGGTGATCTCTGCCATAAAAATTACAGCCTAGGAAACCCAAAGGAGCAGTTTTTCTGTGTCACATGGGGTCACTATAAGTCAGAATCAACTTGATGGCACCCAAAACAACAGCAAATCATTAGAAGGGCAGAACTGTGGGGACAGGTCCATTTTAAGAGTGTCAACATTAGTTGGGTGCCATGCCACCTCCTCAGCCATACAGTCATCTTCCTGGGGACACAGACTGTTTTCCTTTTTTTGTTGTTCTTTGAAAGTTTCCTTATTGACTTACCATAGAGCTGCGATGGGAGGTGTACGCACTACCTACTCTGGAGGGGGGTCCTACCCATATGATCAGGCCTACACAGATTACCCTGTCCAGCATTAACATGGTCTAGTTTTATCCTTTGCCTTCTTTGTTAACTAAGGCAAGATTACAAAAAAACAAACAAAAAACCAGCCCCGTTGCTGTTGAGTTGATTCTGACTCATAGCAACCCTATAGGATAGAGTAGAACTGTCCCATAGGGTTTCCAAGGAGCACCTGCTGGATTCGAACTGCTGACCTTTTGGTTAGCAGTTGTAGCTTTTAACCACTAGTGTTTTGAAAAAGGAACTTCAACAGGAGGAAAAAAACCCGATAAAGTCAAATAAATTCCAAAAAATGGATGAGTTTATAAAGGCTGGTTTGCTGATGTAAACTTAAGTAGGGTTTAGCCATGAATGGAATTGTCTACTCAAGAGCTCTGTGGCCTTGGGGCAACTTAGTTAACCTTTGTGAACCTCAGTTTCCTCACCTGTTAAATGCAGGTAGTAGCACTCACTTTGTAGGGTTCTTGTGAACATTTTGTTGTTGTTAGCTGGCATTGAGTTGATTCCGACTCATGGCAACCCCAAGTGTGCAGAGTAGAACTGCTCCATAGGGTTTTCAAGGCTATGACCTTTCAGAAGTGGATCTCCAGGCCTGTCTTCCGAGGTGCCACTGGGCGGCTTCAAACCACCAACCTCTCAGCTAATACTAGAGCACTTAACCATTTGCGCCACCTGGGACCTCCTTTGTGAATGTTAAAGGGATGAAGAAACATTTGAAAATGGATGGTGCTGATGTTTGCACAACATGGTGAATGTAATTAATGGCACTAAATCGCACACTTAAAATGGTTAAAATGGCAAATGTTTTATATATATTATAGCACAATTGAAAAAAAAAGAGGGAATGCACAAAGAGGATGTAGCATGATTTTTAGGATAACATTAGGGCTCATAATTGGCAGAGTTTTTGTTGTTGCTTTTGTTGTCATCATTTTTCCCTGCCTTCCTTTCTTTTCAGTTCTTTCTTCACTGGATACTAAACAAAGATATTTACACTCTCAGTCTGAGAAAGACTTGGGTTGACAGCGCTTCTCAGTCTGGTAGCAGCATTGATGCCTTCCAGCAACCTGTTTTCTTGTCTGGTGGGATCTTCAGGTCCTCCAAAAGCTACTCTCTACTTTTATTTCTGCATGTTTCAGCTCCCTAAATTATTCTCCTGTCCTTAAACTACTTTGTAGTTTGATTTTGAAACTATAGTTATGTCTTCCATTCATGCCTGGTCCCCAGTGGCCCAGATGTTAATTTCTCACTTGGAATTCAGACCAGCTTGTTCTGTGAATTTGAGGATTATACAGCCCTGGAAATGACACACTCATCCCTTATACGTTTTTTCTGGGAAATTTTTACATTGCCTCAAGCTTATTCTTTAGTATGTTTCCCCAATAAGATTAACTCTACCATTTAGTGAAACGTGGCATCTCACCTACTGGCTAGGTTAGCACTCTGACGTGGTCTTAAAGACTGAGAGATCTTGATAGTGGATACCATCTTTCTTTGGATCTTGTCTGTAACTTTGACAGTCAGAGGCTAATTCCTTCTCTGTTCTTAGATTCACACCTCTCTCTTTTGCCTCTATATCATATTCCTGTTTTTTGGCTGCTTAGAAATTCCAACCCTCAGATGATGTTCAGAACAGAGATAAGTGATTGCTAAGGCCAGTGGCTGATTCAGACTTCGCTAGATTGGGTTGCTAGTTCTACTCACTTCCCCAGTTTCTCTTCAATCCATTCTGTAAAATCAAATAACCCTTTCCTTCAGGTGTCCTTACAGGGGATTGGTCTTTTAGACCCTTATCTAAAACTCAAAGACCATCAGCACACTGCTGAAATTACAGGAGGAAGAAAAGACCCATTATCTCACAGATGTTTCTTCTAGATTTTAATTTGGGAATCACTTATAAGAAGTCATATTTGGTGCACACACACACACACACATAAACACACAGACACACCAACTTCAAAAATAGCAGTGATATTGTTAGTTCTGCAAACTAAGGGAGATAATATTTTTTAAATTGTAGGCTTATTCAAAAGTAATTTGTTTGACGTTTGAAAGCAGTATATGAAGAGTTTGAGTGTAACAGTTTTAACCCTCTAATAATGTTTTGACTTTTTAAATTTTGATTCACTTACTCAAATATTAAATGTGATTTTCATTCTTTGAACTCACCATAGAAAGGCTAATGCCAGGCATCGAGTAGCCTCCCCACCCTCACCCCCAATGATGTTGACAGACTGATTCCAGGTGGACTTAAAGGAAGATGAAGTCAACTCATGGGTACACATTTGGTGAAAATACTTCTAAAACATACATGGTAATCCCTCTGGTGCATAATGAGAACGTTTTGGATGAGTATAGCTACAGAGCTGAGAAATAATCTTCAGCGAGGCTTGTGAAAAAGGGAAATGGATACCCTCTTGTTTTCAGTTTTTATACAGTACTTCCAAGTTATGACTCTTCTTCAAAAATGTAGTGTTTGCTCAAATTCATCTGACAGAAAATTATATGAATAACCCTTAAATCCCCATATAGGGTTGTAATTAAGAAAAAATGAGGGCCTTATAACCATTCTTGTTGTTCAGTTGAAACTTACATTTGTAGTATTTATTTGTTTATTTGTTTTTAATCAGAACCTGAGGACTACTTCACCAGAGCATTATGAGTTACTATTTGTAAAGAAATTACACTTCTCTAGTATAAAGGTCATTTCCTGTTGGTGCATAAGTTGACATGAAAAATTGCATCTACAGCAAACATTTACGTCTTCAGTCATATGCGTACAAGATGCTGTTGACCTGACAAATTGTTTAAATAAACCATCAAAATGGGATGCCATCCATCCAACAGTTTTGAAGGAACTTGAAAATGAAAGTGTAAAACTGTGGGCCAAATGTATCATATGGCTTCTGTATGAGAAGCTGAGTCACTAGATTGCCTGTGCAACTATCAGATACCTAGGGATTCACAGAAGGACCTTGGGGTCCCTAGATCAACCCTTCCATTGCAGGAAAGGGGAAAAGCACTTATAAAGAGGGATAATTGAACAGATACCAAACTATAAGCCAGAGTGAAAGGATAGTATAGTGGTTAGGGGCTTGGGCTTCAAACCCAGACAGACATGATGAGTCAGGTGGGCTGTCTTAGTTACCTAACACTGCTGTAACATAAACACCACAAGTAAGCAGCTTTAAAGAATAGAGATTCACTTCTTATAATTCTGGAAGCCAAAAGTTCAAAGCAGGGTCTTGGCCATGTTGATTCGTTCTTTATGGATGGTGTCAGGTGTTCCTTGGTTCGTTGGCTTGTAGACAATCCTCACATTGCATATGTCTTCCTCTGTATGTGTGTGTCTGTGTCTGTTCTGCTCTTTTTATAACTCAGAAGTGATTAGATTTAGAACCCACCCCCACTGGGTGTGACCTAATTAACATAACAAAGAAAACCTTATTTCCAAAAAGGATCATATTTACAGATGTAGAGTCCAGGATTTCAATACATAATATTTAGGAACACAGTTCAATCCATTACATGGGTAGAAGCTGTTTGATAATGGAGAAGGCACTTGGGTGTGAGTGGAATGGGGGAAAATACTGTGACATGGATGAAGAACTGGTTTAAATGTCAAAGAAGAGGATAAATGAGTGCTTCTCAGAATAAAGAACATTAACCATGGGGTCTTCTAGAAACTACTACTTCACAATTTTTAATTTAGCATTTTAATATTTTTATTGAAGAGTGAAGCCATAATGAAATTTCTTTAATGTACATCGACATTAAAATCTTCTACATACAGGAATGCCAAGCCAATAGAAATAAATTTCAGAAATATTGGAGAAGATTAGATGAGGAAGTGGAAAGGTAACTTTTTAAACAAATTAAAGCTTCCTTCTTCATGGTACAGATGATTATGACCTACCTGCGCAAGATTTGTCTGACTATTCCAATGATTGGATACTTTGCTATCTTTGATACTAATTGTTTATATTATTTCTTTGGCAATGATCATATGTTAGCTTGAAAATTTTATTTCTCATCTTTCATATATGTCTTGAATCTCCAGTAACATTGTCTTTTCCCTTCTGTGATCACCAGAACCTACCACAGAGCTCAGAACCTCTTAGATCCTCAATAGATCTTTGGTAGTATTCTTAATGATTACCTTAGCCTAGATTCCCTAGAAGACAGGATCTGCAGCAAGAACTAAGTGCTGGTACTTTATTTGGGAGGTGCAAGGCAAGGGCAACAAGAGTGAGGAGAGAGGGCAGTGAGAGAAGGAAGGATGGGAAGCAATGCATGATTACAAATATCACAGTGGCCACTGTTTCATGAGGGCAACAAGAAAACACAGCAAGTCGCTTGACACATGCATTCACTCTACCAAGTTGTGAATCTTTGGCTAGGGCAGTACCACACCTTGGAACAGTCTACTGAAAGGAAGGATGGAGAGGTCATTTATCTGCCTGGCTCCTTCCCTTCTCCTGTTTCTCATTGGCCAAAGTCTGTTCCAGGGCAGTTAACTCCCCTGTACTTCTGGGTTGCATCATCTAGGCCCTGTAGTGGCCACTCAGCAAGCCAGATCTCACACCCTGCAGTGTGGTGTTACGTCTGATCTGGAAGTTGCAGGAGATGTGTAAACTCCAGGCATGTAGCAAGTTAGTTTGGCTGTATGTCCCTAGCCAAGGGGAGGATCTGCCAGTCACTTCAGGAAAGTTGCTAATTGGTCAGTGGCAGCAAAACCGTGCTGGACTGCCATCTCACAAAGGCAGCTGAGGTGGAGCAGGCAGCTGAGGGTCTCCGAGGTAGGTGAGGTGAGGCCAAGGGAATCAGATGAAGCTCTGATAGGATGATGATGATGATGATGACGATGATAAAGAAATCCTGCAAGCATTTTGTTGTTGTTGTTGTGCTACTGCAAAAACTGGAGCCAAGAAGGCACCTGAGGGGGCCAACAGGAATCAACTAATAGGAGGAAATGTTAATGTAAAGAGAGGTTAAACACTGTTCAGTCTGGAGAGGTGAAGGCCGAGACGTTCTAATTAAACAAATACAAATTTGTTCACAGCATCTTGGGATATTGGAAATGAGGTATGTCCTTTGAAGCTTGAAGGAGAGAGTTCACTTGGGGAGAAATGAAAGGGAGTATTATTATTATTACTACTATTTAATATAGAGGGTAGTAAACACATAAAATATATTACCCTCAGAGATGATACTGTCAGAAAATACAAATTGGTTGAAGAATAATTTAGGTAAGTTGATATTTTATGAAGCCATAATCTGCTATTATGAGGAAATTAAGGGTGTTTAGGGTACTAGCCCTAACCTTTTGAGATTGAGGTCAGGAAAGACAGTCATGTCCTTCCTGTAATATCCGTGGTGTCATTTTCAATGACTGAATCCTAGTATGAATGGATCATTGGTCTGAGCCAATATAGAGTATTTTACACTTCTATTTTTATCATTAATATCCATGGTAATTTCAGGGACTTTTTCTATTGAGGTATGTGTGGGGGCTGTGGAAGGTGCATCAGAATTGTTGTCTCCATGTCAGCGTAAGCATCCTGCATTCCTATGGAGGGGTGATGTTCCCTTTAAGGACGATGCTGCCTTTGTCAATAATTAGTCTATTAGCATTTAATTCTTCTCAGCCAATTGGTGGGAAATTAAATAGACAGTCAATCCACTTGGTCTTTGCATACTCGTTTGGAACACAAGTATAATAAAATATATTAGCTTCATCAGACTCATTCTAAACACCATCTCTTTGCCTAAGTTGATCTCTATCTCTATACTTCTTTCTCTGTTGATCCAAATCCATGCATCGAAAGGCTCAGTCCAATTCTCACACTATCCATAGGACCTTCTCTAACCACTTCATTCCTCATGACTTCTCGCAGCTTAAAATCATTTGGCATTTATTGTCTTAATCATAAATACCTGGCTTTATGCTGTCTTGAGTGGGTTGGTACTAATTTCATTTATACATAGCTCATGCAGCACTAACTAGATTTTAAACCCCTTTGAGATTGGGAGGGAGGACTTGCAACACTCTCCTATGCCCCCAGTGTCTAGCACAAGGGCAGGCACTTAGCTGGTGCTTGGTAAACACTTGCTGACTGACCGATTGCCTTGGGGAGAGGAGTCTATGTGCCGCCATGCAACCAGGACTCAGGAGAGCATGAGGCTGTCTGTAGCTCCATGTGAAAATGCTTCCTCATTGCTTTTGGATAGTGAAAGCAGTCCTTAATTTTCAGTGAGAGTAATAAAAGTTACTGCCTCTTTTAGTGGTACTAACTCACTCCCTCTCCTCCTCCTCTATGAAAACATGCTGTTGAATCCTAAAGACCTCCTAATTGATAATAAAGAGAGCTTAATCTCCTACCTGATTTTAAAAAAGAGAACTCACTGTCTCTTTCTTTCTCTTGTTGCTCCTCTGGGCAGTGGTTTCTGTGGTAGCTGTTAACAAAATGCTGAAGTCGATATACAGCAGATATGGAAATCCGTTATTGCCAAGTTCCTCACAAACGCAAGTCTGAGCTGATACAGAGTTTGATGAAAGCAACTCAGAGCTGAACTCACACCCTTACCAAATCTCTCATGAGTCCCAAGTGTCTTCATCTTCTCTCCTGGAAAGAATTTTGAGGGAGGGGAGACTTCTGCAGTAGAAGAAGAGGAAAAGATTTCGAGCAAGTATGACTTGACAAACATGGCCTTGAACATATTCCTTACCTTCTATCAGCCTCAGGTTTGGTATGTCCCAGAGGAAGTGAGATGAAAATATGTAAAATGTGTGGCACAGTGAGGATAGAAGGTGCTCCTTTGGCAGGTTGGGGATCCTGGTTATTTCATACCCTGGCTTCCTGCTTTAAGCAGTGCCTTCATTCTAGCAGGGAAAAGACGCTGAACGAGTGCCCTATGCTTCTTAGAAAGAGGGTTGCGGTGTACTTGGAGGGAAGAGTCAGCCCTCAGTGGGAAGCAGCTTCCAGAGTCCTGCAATAATCAGATGTGCTGCCGAAAGCCTTCCTCGAAAACATCTCCATTGGAGAGAACAAAATTAAATGCCTTTAAATCAAACCTTTTACACAGTGGACCTGTTCCCTCCCAGCCAAAATGGAAATAGCCTTACAGCTCTGGACCTTAATTCTCTTACCTCCCCTCTCCTTGCTGATCAGCAACTGAATTCGGCTTCCTGCCTGAGGTTTGCTCACAAGGTGGTCCTGGGGCCTTTGAAAGGTTTGGGTGTGCCAGATGCTAGCTGCTCCATCACCAGCCAAGATGTAATCAGCTCACAGAGCCACGGTGGGTAAAATGCAGCTTGGAGTGAGTAGCTGCTGTCAGTCGGGAAGATCTGCTGAGAACCTTGAACTCCCAGCATGAAGAAAGAAGTAGCCTACGGGCCACTGGGAGTCCACTGGGATTAGGGTGGGAAGTTGGGGTAGCTAGATAGAATCTATGAGGTTCTACCTTCTGTGATCAGTGGGATGTTGGGTTAGGGCTAGGGTTATATGTTTTAGAGCCTCTGTTACCAGCCTTATCTATAAAAGGGGAAAAATAGTACTTACCCTACTTCCTCCATGGGGTTCTGATGAGGAGCAGAGGATTCACTGTATTTGGGAGAAGTCAGTAAACTGCAAGAAATGCTGAGCGGTTTTTGGTTATTAATTGCTATTATTGTTGTTAGCTGCCGTTGAGTCAGCCCCCAACTCTTGGTGACTTTATGCACAATGGGATTGGACTGTTGTGATCCATAGGGTTTTTACTGGCTGATTTTTGGAAGTAGATCACCAAACCTTTCTTCCTAGAGTATCTTAGTCCGGAAACTCTGCTGAAATCTGTTCAGCATCATAGCAACATAACAAGCCTCTATTGACAGATGGGTGGTAGCTGTGCATGTGGCGCATAGGCAGGAACTCGAACCTGGGTCTCCCGCAGGGAAGGCGGGAACTCTACCACTGAACCACCACTGCCCTCTAGTTGCCATTAGTGGAAAATAAAAGTCGATCAGTTATCATTTGGTGAATCCCCCCCCCCCACTTTTATTTTGTTTGTCCCCTTTGTTTTTAATGAACAGTTGAGAATTTTTGTTAATTCATGTTGGCCATCCATACTTCCCATTGACTGTTGGAATGAAGCCATCGCCTGTGCTGGAAGGGTTTGCTCGGGGCCACTAATGGTGCATTATGCTCAGCATACACCGGTTTCCTTGACTTTATCCATGAAACCTTGAAGAGGAATGTGTTTCTTCACTCCTGACTGGTAACTGACCCTGTGGTCAAGTCCAGCTGCATGTGGCTTATGGGTGATTTTAAAATAAGCATGGCAGAGCCAGCTGCACTGGGCATTCCCTGGAGTGTTGAGAGATGCCTTGGCCTTTGAGCTGGGAGCTGGTGCTTGAGAAGTGCCTCAGTCTTGATAATACCAAGGGGGCAAGGTTGAGGGATTCAGAAGGGGCAGTGCAGTTTAGTGCTTTGATCCTAGCTCACTATCTCAAGGGATCTTCTTTCTCAGCCTTCTCCACAATTTACTGTATGCATCTGAGAAAACCTTTTAGGTCCTGGGCATTTCTGCGTCCAGTTCTTTGAAATAAAGAGGGTTATTCCCGTCACCTCCCTTGCGGGAATGCAGTGAGTCTGCTGAGTTAGGTAATGTCTGGACAGAAGGCTGACCACTGTGAGGTAAGAACCAGCAGAAGGAGGATAGGGTAGCCAAATGCAAAAACACTGAACCACCAAGGTGGGGGTGTAGCCCCAGCCTTGCCGCAGGAGTCTGAGCTGAATATAGCATTGTGAGGTAGCAAGGGGAGGGGTAGGGAAGAGAAAAATGGGAGTATCCCCATTTTATTCCTTTAATGTCTTCTCGTTGACACCCTTGACCTTGCCAGTTGAGTCTTTGCTCTGCTGCCACATTCGAGCAGCAGTCAAGTATGTCTGAGCTGTCGTTCAGTTCTAACGTCCCTAGATATTACGACTAATCAGGTTGACAGGAAGCAAAGACAGTTCCCCTCTCTAGGTTTTGTTTCGGATGGCGTCGTGCTCTGCCTCTCGAAGAATAGGCGAGATGTGGTGGCTTCTGTCACTTCTGCTCCATGTCTCCCTCCTGCTCCAGGTCCCTGATCATCCACGTTAACTCACTGGACTCCCTCAGTCCCTCAATAACACAGGGCTTACCCTCACTACGTCCTTGTTGTGACTCGTTGTAAAACCACTTTGGCATGAGGAGACTGGGAATTGGCAGGTAACAATAGGGTCCCCATCAATCTCTTTTTTAACCCAATAACCCCAGAGTGCTCCAGGTAACAGGCGTAGTTCCTTCCCTCAGCATTTGTGCCTTCTGCTCAAGCCAAGAAATGAAACTGCCAGCTCTGCTAAGTAGGTCAAAAAGCCTTCTCGTTTTCTTGCATCTGCTTCAACCCTGTTGACAGCATCTCTGAGCTGTTCTGTTCCATCAACAGGACCACCATTTCAGTTCCTTCTGCAGTATCACCTCAGCTTGAACTCTGGACACATTTAACCTACCTCCATGGTCACATCTGGGTCCTCACTACAACAGCCAGACTCTTGGAAGGGACGATAGGCAAATACTCCAGAGGTCTGTCTTTCATCTAATTCCAGGGCCCCTCAGAACATCAAATCATGAAACTGTGTGATGTGAGAGCTATTAGAGACTTAAAGGGGTTGGGGAAGGATAGGGAAGGAGAGGATGCTGACTTTCACAGAGCACTTCTTTGAAGCTTGTTGTTATTGTTAGCTGCCGTGGAGTTGGCCCCCAACTCATGGCGACCCTACGCATAATGGAATCGGACCATGGTGATCCACAGGGTTTTCATTGGCTGATTTTCGGAAGCAGATCACCACACCTTTCTTCCTAGTCCATATTAATCTGGAAACTCCACTGAGATCTGTTCAGCATCATGGCAACACGGAAACCACCACTGACAGATGGGTGGTGGTTGCTCTTGAGGTGCACTGACCGGCAATCAACGGGTTTCCCACATGGAATGCAAGAACTCTACCACTGAACCATCACTGCTTTCTCTGTTATGCCAGGAGCAATAACATGCTATCTGCTTTCATTTTCATCCTAAATCCTGCAAAGTGTAAAAGTGAGTATCCCGGAAAACCAAACCCACTGCTGTTGAGTCCATTTCAACTCCTAGCGACCCTATAGGACAGAGTAGAACTGCCTCATAGGGTTTCCAAGGCTGTAAATTTTTACAGAAGCAGACTGCCACATCTTTCTCCTGCAGAGTGGCTATAGATAGGTATATCCACTTCTTGTGGATGAGAAATCTCAGCTTCAGAGAGGATAGTAACTTGTCTAGCATCACATAGTAAGGGGCAGAACTGTTAACTGCAAACCCAGGTCCGATTTTAAAGGTCATACTCCTATTAATGCCCTTTCCCTACCTTAAAGTTCACCTCCACCGTCCTTTCATTTTCCTGCTGAGGAAACAGAGTGTGTCTCACTTGTTCAAGGTCACACACCTTTTTTTTAGGGGGCATAGATATCTCTATCTTTTACTGAGTATCCTTTCTCTAAACCACCCGTCACTCACCTTGATCCTTTGTAGGATAATTATCATATTTGTCAGCACTATCTCCGAGTCACAATCAAAATCTGAAACATTTATCCTCACTCTAAAGTTCACATGCACTTTACATTGCATATAAGGTTATCAGCTTGGATCTTCTGACACTGTCAAGGCTTCTCCTTACATCAACAACAAAACAACAACAAAAACCAGAAAACTAAAACAAAAACAGACGAAACCCTGATTTTCTGGTTCCTCTGGGGTTAAAATACTTCCCACTTGTAAGCAGCCTCCACTTCCAAGCATCACCTAAGAGCAGTCTAACATGCAAGCCATGGAATAGTGAAAGGAAACATTGGTACTGGAGCTGCTGAGATAAATACAGAAGAGAAGGAGGCCTTTGCTAAGGATCCCTTCCAGCGCAAAGGATTCCGTGGCAGGGAAATGTCTTCACACAGTGCAGCTTGAGTATATTGCCCAGTCCTCTTTCTACTGGCTGGACTTGCCACCTGAATTTCTCCTATAGAACTCCAGCAGCTAAGAGGAAAGCTAAGGCAAATAGCAACTTAGAAAAACTGAAAGACAGAGCCAGTGTGAGTGAAACGGGAAGGGCTAAAACTCGTTATAGAAGAAAGTTCTTTCTTTTTGCAATAGGGGGCCCTCCTTGTGTCTGGGAGTCATGAATATCACATCAAAAGAATAAGCTTATTTAAGAGAAGGAAAAAGAAACCCAGAAGCTGAGAGTATTAAATAACCACTGGGAACTAGCCTTGGGAAGGTCTTTTCAATTTGACTCTGAAAGTAAGTTTTTGTCAGGGTTTTGCTTGGATTTGTAGCTTTGTGTGAATCCAGATCAAGAGAACCTCTTTGGGATGTCTGAGGTAAGGAGAAAGCCCTTTGCAGAAAGATGGGCAGGTGAGTGCGTCACCAGTGGGGCTCACAGGGCCGGTCAGGCTTCTCATGCGGGATTTCTGTACTGGTTTTATGTAAAACTTTCCAAGGTTTAAAGCTTACCAGGGTAGTTGAGGATGTTTTAAGGTGAGTGTCATTGCTGCAGCTCAGAGTTTCAATACTTAAATACCAATTAAACAAACATACTTCTAGGGGACTTTCTAACAAGAAATCAGGTACAGGAGCTCCGCTGCCCCTCCATTTCGTAGCTCTGATGGCACATTGCTGCTGCTTTTTACATAGAGCGAAGCTCATAAACATCAGCAAAACCGTACTGCTTTCTGATGTCAGTTAAGAACAAGGAACAGGAGACTGGGGTTTTTGACACTGACCCTCTGCGGGACCATGCAGCAGGCACCTAGCTCCTGATTAGGGAAGTAGAAGGCTAGAGGGTTCTAGCAACAATTTCTCCCCAAAGCTGTCCTATTTCTTTCCCAGCAGTTGTAAGATTGAGAGGCTGCTTCTGCTTGTTGATAATGGTCAAGAAGAGGCAGGGATGTTAATGGACATGCGTGGGGCAGTTTTATGTGATAGTGAGAATGAGGCAAAGAGGAAGGAGGAGCAATACCAACAGCAACAAAAGGCAGCAGGAGCAAAGGAGAAGGAGGCACAGCAGGCCTTAAAAATAGCCCAGAACTAAATCCACACTGTTTTGTCTGGACAAGGCCGTTCCAGGAGTATATGGATTCTAGGAGAGCTGGCTCCCAGAACATAGCTGGTTTCAGCTTTCAGGTTGCTCAAAAGGTTGAGAGGTTTGGGAGAACAAAAGGAGAGAAGGAGGGGGGAACCAAAATACCCTTTGCATGTCTGCAGCTTCTTTTGAGTTGAGAGGGGCTCTTTAGCCAGAGCCTCCATCCAGAACCTTGTTTCCATGGCAACCCACTTGCAGCCTGCAAGGCTGTGACAGCCCCACTGTGAAGACAGTGTTGCTGAACTAGAAAATGGAATAGGAGAAGTTTTGTTTCCTGTATTATGAACATTAAATATATACACATAGAAAGCATAAGAATCTGTACTGAGTAGCAAGTGCTGTTTTTTTCCCTTGGTCTTAAACATCAATTCTCTGGATTTATTTAGCATCTGCTATGCACCAGCACAAGCCCCCGGGTGGTGCAAATGGTTAATGTGCTTGACTGCTAACCAAAAATCTGGAGGTTCAAGTCCACCCAGAGGCACCTTAGAAGCTAGGCCTGGTGATCTACTTCTGAAAAAAATCAGCCACTGAAAACTCTATGGAGCACAGTTCTACTGTGACACACATGGGGTTGCCATGAGTTGGAATCAACTCGATGGTAACTGTTTTTTTTAAATGCACCAGCACAGTATAGATGCTGGGGATGCAGGATGAATAAGACATAATCCTTGACGTTGATGAGTCCATTGTCTATGGTGAGGCTTGGGGGGTGGAAAGGGCATGCACATAACCAAATACCTCACAAGTTACCGCACAATGAGAGACACACTACAACAGATTTATGCCCAGGGTACTTCACGAGCACAGAGGAGGGTGTAGCTAACTTCGGCAGGGAGTTGGGAAGATTTCCCAATGAAGATGACGTTCAAGAACTGACTAAAGGAGTGAGTGGGAGTTTCCCAGGTGGAGAATGTGAGGAGAAGAGAATTCCTACCAAATTCTGATTTTTGTTTCTTGGCATGTTCCTGAGGCCTCCACCCTGTAGATCTGTCCTCTCTACTGTTTCTGCCCGCCAGGCTGTTGAAGGTTCTGGCTGTGGCATTGCCATCTTTGGTTGATTTAAAGCCTGTGGACCCACAAAGTTTCCCAAGCCTTTGCAGGGTTTCACTATATACCTGCTTTAAGGGACAATGTATTTCTAACAGTATGTGGAAATGGAATATTGGCAAGCCAGATGCTGTTAGGGGTGAGAGGGTGGTCAGGGCTGATTTTTAAAGACAACTTGTAATTAAATATTCGAAGACTTTTGTTTGGGAATTAGAATATTTTCTCCCTAAGAAATCCCCACTATTAGTTTGACTTTCTAGATAATGACTTTTTAAAAGAAGGACGTACCTGCTCTGAACTACCT
This sequence comes from Trichechus manatus latirostris, assembly GCF_000243295.1. Lineage (NCBI taxonomy): Eukaryota > Metazoa > Chordata > Mammalia > Sirenia > Trichechidae > Trichechus > Trichechus manatus. Next base: position 13,701,711 of record NW_004443957.1, on the reverse strand, counting down.
TAGTGGTCTTTACTTTAGCTGGTTTCTTTATGCTTCTAGGGATGTACTAATTTGCATACTGACACCAAGAATGTAAAGATAATTACTTCTTTCGGAGCACTGGAGAGCAAGGCTCACCTCAGTAATGTTCCACAGAGCCCCCCCTAGGATCAATGCCAGTCAGCCCATGGACACTCTGTGCATCTTAATTGGTGATAATTGAGAAATAACACCCACCACCTTAAAGAAAAAAAAAAAAAAACCTCAACTGACTGAGTACTTTTATCCCAAGATTATTTTTATCACCTAGATTCACTAATCAGATTGTTATTATCACAACCAATATTACTACTAATGTATACCTAGTCTTGTATTCATTCATTTAACAGCTATGTTCAAGGCACTGTGGTGGAAATATAAATATGAAAAAGAACAAGTTCTATTTTCGAGAATCTTACAATTTACTGTGTTTGTGGAATGGTGGGTGGAGATGTATAAATATGATACAAAGCAGAATGAAACAATTGCTATATATATAAATATATATGTATATATATAATCTAGCACTGTGCCTCACACGTGGCATGGCTTGTAAATGTAAAATGATTGATAGAATAAATAAACGTGGTGTAAACATGCATAGAAGAAATTATTCATTTTGATGAGTGTCTAGAGCTTGTGGGACAGAAAAGCTCTATAGAGGACGTAACATTTATGTAGAACTTCGAAGGGTGAGTGGTATTTCAGTAGGTAGTGAACTAGAGAAGAGGGCAATACAGGCTGAGGAAATAGTCTGGGCAGTGTTTAAGAGGGATGATATCCTAGGGTGTCCCTGGGAAATGGTGAATGGTCCAGTGTGAGACACCAGGAAATTGGGAACTTCGTTTTAGAGAATCTTGGAATGTCATTCTAAGGAGTTCGGACTTTTTTTTTTTTTGGTGGCGGGTGGGGGCTGAAAGATGAGTAGCTGTTGAAGATGTTTGAGGAAGGAGTTGATACTGTTATGTTTGTTGTTTGTTGTCTGTCTATCCTCACTAGAACATAAGCTTCACAGGCGGGGCTTTTTGTCTGCTTTGTTCACTCATGTATCGCAAATGCTTGACCCTATCTCCAGCAAGCAGTAGATCCTCAGTAAATGCCTGTTGAGTGGGATTTTACCAGGGTTTTAGGAATTTATTCCTGGGACTATGTGGAAAATTAGAAGAGGGGAGGATTTAAAGCAAGAAGTTCAGGTAGAAAAGTATTCTAGTAGCTCAAGAGAATACCTACAACCCTGAAGCCGACACTGAGAAAGGAAAGGAAGAACTGTAAATGGGAAGGCTGAGGCAGTCTCTGGGGCACTTGGCCACTAATTGGATGGGGGGATGAGGGGTGGTGGATAAGGGTCAAATATGTCCCTTATGGGTCTAAAAATACGCAACCGGCTGGGACTTCCATTAACCAAGGCACGGAACTTCACAGGAGGAGTTGACATGGGATGGAGGATGGGGGCTCTGAGGAGAGGTATAGAATGGCTTTGCTTTTCTCTTTTTATTTTTTTTTATTGTGGTAAATATGTATATAAAAAAAGATGTGCCATTTCAGTACTCTTGATATGTACTATTTAGTGGCAATTGTATTCATGTTGTGCAGCCATCACTTTTATCCGTTTCCAACCTTTCCCATCAGCCTTAAGAGAAGCTCAGTGTCTCCTAAGCAGTGCATTTGGAAAGACTGAATGTGAGGTGCAACCTTAAGAAATTCAAGGGAGCACTTGCTGCAAGGGAAACTTGGGGAGTAGATCTCAGTATGAGATGTGAGGGTTGGAGTTAAAGATGTGGAGTCATTAGGGTAGGGGTAATAATTGAAGTGCAGGAGTTGGGGGCCTGGGTCTCCTGGGCAGGGAATGGAGATCAAGACTCACAAGAGTGGACAACAGAATCTGGAGAAAGTTTGCATTTCTTTGTGAGGATATCCAAAAATTTGAGAGTTGGAAAGTCAGGACTAAAAGTAGGAGATCAAAGGGTCAAAGAAGTCAAAGGAGAGTTCTCTGATTGAGGATGTGATCAGAGGAACTCAGTATGGTTGGAGACACAGTAGATGAAGGCTGGTAAGAGTCCACTGGAGTTGGTAGTCAAGAGGTACTAGTAAATGTAGTGGAATGGTGGACGCAGAAGACATTAAAGGAAATTAAAAGAGTTGGGAGAGAAAACCGACACAAATACTGACTGCTTCTTCAAGAAGTTTGGCAATGAAGGAAAAGAAAGAGATGGCGGTTAGCTTCAGGGGAAATCAGAGCTGATGAAAGACATTTTATTTTTTTTGAAGGGAAGCATGTTTGTGAGCCAATGGGAAGGAACCTGTTATGCAAAGTTTAACGATATTCTCTTAGTTGTTTCTGTAATATAGGAAAAAAGTATTTTGATTCTGAGAAATGAGGCGTTATAAAACATACGCTTTTATCTACACATAAAAAAAATACATCAGAGCATAATTTAAATGTGAAAATGTCAAACACAATCCATAAAGATGATATTTAGTCTTACTAATAATTATCATTTTGGCAGTCTCAGATTGTATCCATGGAAAGAGGGCTTCTTTCTGTAAAGGCTGTGGGGACAAAGATGTGGTGATATCACAGTCTGTGCCTGACTCCTGGTTGCCCTGGTGATGGCTGTCTAGTCCTAAGCAAGAGGCTAATTTGGTCAGATGGAGTGAGAACTTGACACTCTGGGAATTTTGGTTTTGTGAAAATGTTAGGAATCCTAGATAGTGAGATAACCTGGAAGGCTGTGGGTTTTTCACTAGGTCTTCCAGAAGGATTTCATGGAAAGTCGTCCAGAATTAAGAAAGGTTCTGATCTAATGTTAATGTGCCTAGGACCTGTTGTGGTAGTGGTATCAGTTTATGTGAGAAAATTTTTCATTGGGATAGTATGGGGTTGTTATTTGTCTTGGCTAGCTAGAGCATAGAGTTGGTACAGAAAAACGTAATGGGAAGACATTTTTTCTTTTCTTTTTTTAAGCCAAATAACATAGGCAAATAGAAGAAAGTAATTTTTTTAATCCCTTTCCTGAAAGTTGAGAATTTTATCTTGCCTGATGTCTTCATAGCTCTGTGAGAGAGTTAGGTTGATAGAAATGATTGTATTGCTGAAATAGAAAGGTTTCTGTACATTTCAAAGCACTTTTCTGACCTGAATCTAGAGACCATGGTGTTTGGATCGACGTGGGTGTCTGGCATATCAGGTAAATGGAAAACCACGGTGGCAGCACAGAGGTGCTTTGTTTTATAAACATGATTCAAAAGCAGAGCTGAAAGACAACTAACTGCACACTGATGCTGAAAGCAGTATTGATGCTTGTGCACAAGCGTATAGAAGTGCCCGAGTACCCAACAGCAGCAGAGTGGTTAAACAAACCATGGTGCCTCTCTGAATTTATCATATGCAGATAGTAAGCATATTCGAGGAGTCCTTGGGTGGTGCAAATGGTTAAGTGCTCGACTACTAACCAAAAGGTTGGTGGTTCAGACCCACCCAGAGGCACCTCGGAAGTAAGGCCTGGTGATCTTCTTCGGAAAGGTCACAGCCTTGAAAACTCTATGGAGCACAGTTCTACTCTGACACACATGGGGTCACCCTGAGCTGAAATTGACTCAACAACAACTGGTTTTAAGCATATTCAAAAACATGGAGGAAACCCAATAAAATATTCAAGGGAAGGTCCAGGATACAAATTTTGTAAACGTAAATGTTGCACATGTAGGTACTTTGCATAGAAAAAGACCTGAACGAGTATCATACTCCAGAAATATTAACAGAAGTTGTCTCTGGTGATGGGATTATGAGTCATCATTATTTTTTTCTTTATAATTTTATGGATTTGCCAAGTTTTATGTAACAGGCAAGCGTTATGTTTTATAGTCATAAAGAATATTTAAAACCTGAACTTAAATATCACAAAACTGTAATTTCATATATTTTCCTTCATATCGGTCTTTCTATTTAGCTTTTCCTTTGAGCAGGGTCTGGGTTTTGGAAGCCTGATTTTATAACCCCTGTGGGCCTGTGTTTACAACCAAGCCTCAGTATGATTCTGAGCAGGCTGTGTTTAAACTCTAGATTAGAGCAAATCAGAACTGACCTGTTCACCAGCTGAAATATTTCCCTGTGGGTGAAAATGGGTGGAAGCCGAGGTGGGGGAGGTAATGCTTCTCCTGGTCTGTTGAGCACTAGAGGGACTGGGTGATTCCTGCTCCTTCCCCTGTTCCTCCATCCCCTCCTTCTGCTCCTCCTCCTTCTCTCCCCTTCCCCTCCTGCCTGTAACCCCTCTTCCTCCCTTTGCTCCACCTCTACCTCCTCCGCCGCCTATTTTCCGTTCTCCTCCTTCTCCTGAGCCTCTTTTCGTCCTCTTCCTCCGTGTTTGGCACTGCTTCTCCTACTGACCAAGTCTTTATTGCTGTGCTTGAACCACGTGCATTGGAGGATAAAGAGCTGGCTCAGGAAAAGTTCATGAGCATCATTGATAAAATGCACCAGGAACCAGAAGAAAAAAGGCAAAAATGAGCATTTTGACGTGGTCACCCAAATCAGGCTGTTTAAAAAATTGATTTAAAAAAAGGTATTTATTTGTAGTGATGGAACTGTTGTGTCTTAACTGTAGTAGTACATCACAAACCTATACATGATAAAATTGCATAGAACTAAACACGCAGATGCACATGAGTGTAAGTCCAACTGAGAAATCTGAATAAGATTGGTGGATAGTGTCAGTAACCTGATTGTGATAATTGTCCTGTAATTGTGCAAGGTGTTAGCATTGGGGGAAACTGGCTGAAGGGTACACTGGATCTCTCTGTTACTTCTTACAACTACATGTAAGTCTACAATTCCCTCAAAATAAAACATTTAATTAATAAACAAAAATTATATGTGAGCCACTATAGACATAGCCAAGAATCAGGGGAGTCATTTAGGTCATGTAAGATCCATTGTCGGTGTGGCTCAGGATTCTGCTCTGATAGTAAAAATAAAGGGTTTTTAAAGAAATATCTTTTAAGAAATTACTATGTCTTATGAGCCCTGGTGACTCAGTGATTAAGAGCTCAGCTGCTAACCAAAAGGTCGGCAGTTCAAATCTGCCAGTCGCTCCTTGGAAACCCTATGGGGCAGTTCTGCTCTGTCCATACAGCGTTGCTATGAGTCGGAATTGACAGCAATGGCTTTGGTTTTGGTTTTTATGTCTTGGGCACTATACTAACTAGGCCCTTCACATGCATTATTCTCCTTTAATCAATCTATCCACTTTATGATGGATATTATTATTGTCTTCCTTTGACAGGTAAGGAAACTGAAGCTCAGATAAGTTAATTAACTTGCTCAAGCTTACCCAGCTAGTAATTGCAAAGTGCGCAGCCATCCCAGGCAGTCTGACTGAAAGCCCACGCTGTTTATCACTGTGATATATTCCCTCTGTGCTCTGGGGGGCAATATGCTTGCCTTGGGTGACATTTAACTCATATAGGTAGGAGTATATTGTCTCCTCCCAGGCATCATCTCTTTCTGCTGAGCCTTTTGGGCTCGCTCCCCTTTGAGTTTACCTAAATAATATTATAGTTATTTATACGACCAATTTTACTATGTCTGGTCAATCAAGTTTATACCCTGCTATGTAGAGGTGAATGTCGTTTTTATTTGAATTCTCTCTTAGGTTTCAGCGGGAGACTCCCCACCTATTCACCATCCACTAATTACCCAGATTAGGTGAGGCTTGTCTATATCATCTGTTAGTGCTGGGCGTGTGATTGACTACGGATGAAGCCGATAGCCCAAACTGGGAAAGTTGTAGCAAGGTTGGGAGCAGAGTCGGGGGCAGACCCCAAGATTGGCTGGACCTATGGAGAGCCTGAAAACTGCTAATCAGGGCAGAGTCCAGTTTCTGGATCCAGGCCAGTGGTTGAGTGCATTATGAAAACAAAATAAAACAAAAACCAAACAAACCAACTGCTGTGGAGTTGATTCCAACTCATAGTGACCCTATAGGACAGAGTAGAACTGCCCTATAGGGTTCCCAAGGCTGTAAATGTTTTTACCGAAGCAGGCTGCTACATCTTTCTCCCACGGAGTGGCTGGTGGGTTTGAACCACCAACCATTCGGTTAGCAGCCAAGCGCTTTAACCACGCCTCATTATAGGTGAGAGCAAAGAACTGAGTTTAAACCGAGTAGGTGAACCAGAAGGGGAAAGACAGAAAAAAAATCAAGATTGAAACAAAGCTAATTCAGGAACTGGCACATTGAAAGGAAACAAGATGGTAGTAGAGGAAGGCAAGGAGGAGAACAAACTCAAGGTCAAGAGGATGGCAGTGTTGAGGTAACTTTCTTCATAGCTCAAATTATCATACATGCTTTCCAGGAGCAACAGTCAGCCCCAGGACATGGACAGCGGCATGCATCTCCCTGCCGACCCTGGCTCCAAGTTGCTGTTAAGACTTTAATTACTGAATCTTGAATGTCCTAATAGTGTATGTAATCTTTTTTAGTTCTAGTTGTGGAACGGGCTTTTTTCTCCCACATGGAAGCTGGAAACGACTAGGTGCTTATGACCTGGTTTGGAGCCAGTGCGGTGGTTAACAAGTTATTGTCTTCTGTGGCGAATTGACTACCCTGGTGCTGCTCTGAGCCTGAACTTGGGATAAAGTGAGGCAGTTTGCAGGTTATCGCTGGGAAGATGCTGAGCGTGTGTGGGGAAGGTGGGAGAGTCAGGAGGGCTGCTGACCTCATGCAGGTCCGCCCTGTGTATGCTTACATGTCCCTTTTCATGGAATGCTTTGTTCGGGGTTGGAAAGGAATGGTTTCGGCTAGTTAAAGTTAGCTCTACAAAGATTGCCTTCCAGAGAAAATGAAAGAGAACCTTCACAACCAGTCACCAGGGAGAGAGGTCAGAGCAGAGGGAGGAGCAGGAGATGATGTGGGGGAAAAAATTAATGAGAAGCGCATCAGGTACGATAACAGACTGACTCTAAAAAGGGATAAAAGAAAAGGATTCTGGGCTGCCCCGGGACTGTCTAAGCTGCGTGAAATGTGGAGATAAAAGGTAAGGCGGGTATCTTATTAGAATGAGGGGATGTCTGCACCGCATTCCTTTTCTCCCCCACCCACTTCTCAGGCTAAAATCTCAAACCCAAGGGCATTAGGGATGTGAGATGAAGAGAAAAGCGATGCCTGTTTGGGAGGGAGCAAAATCCACTCGTTGTGGCAATATTGATCAAGTGCAGAAAGCTTTATTTGAAGCCACTTCCTCCAGATCAGACCTCATTACCCACATCTTTATTTGAAAAGTGCCTTTGAGTCAGTGTCGCTAGTCAATTGCTTGTCATCCAAGTGGCACTCGCCCTGCTGGACACAGGCTGAACGCAGAGCACCGTCTAGGAACTGCTCCTGGTGAACGGGCCTCTGGGGGTGCTACAGAGGAGGCGTGGCAGGTTGGAGTGGAGCAGTCCTGGAAACAGCTGGTGTGTGTGCCGTCAACATATTCCCTCTGCCTTTGATGTGAACAGTTCCCTACACGAAAGCCACTGTCAGCTGCAAAAACATGGTAATTTTTTTTTTCCTGCTGAAATAAAGCAATTGCCACAGACTATGCAAACAACCTTAGTGACTCCAGTGGTAATCAGGGCAATTTGCTGTGAAGTTCCACTGAAATAGCAAAACATTCCATGGACGCCAGCCTTGAAGCTGGATTGCAGAAATGGAGGAGGCTTGCTTACGGTTCGGCTATGATAAGGAAGCTGTCTGAAACCTGGGAGTGAGACAGGGCAGAGAAAAAAGGAGTGAAATGCAAAGCAGAGCAATGGAACGTGGCAGAGAATTTCAAAACAGCTTTGCTGCAAACATCTCCAAGTTGCCAGGCTCCTCCCTGCTCACGGAGTGCTGCCAGCCTGTGGATGGGAGCCTGTGGGATGGGATCATGATCAGTTTAAGGAGGGTAGCCGCCTCTAAGATCATAGAAAATACACCTAAATTCTACTTTACAAAAGGGGACTGCTGTAAGCAGTGGTGGAAATGTTTGCAGAACTGAGGTGAGGGCCTGGGGTGATAGACATATGGTAACCTAGCCTTCCACCCCCACACCAGATTTTATCTGCCTCCACTATCTTATCAGCTCTGTGAGGGAAGAAGGAGTCTCTGGGTGGTGCAAACAGTTAAGTGCTCTCTTACTGACTGGAACACCCCACCCCCACCCCCCAGGTCATTTTAATGTGCAGCAAAGTTTGAGAATTATTGTCTTAGATTCTTGCTCTTCCATTGTGGTCTTCGGAGCACCAGCATGGGCCTAACCTAGGAGCTTGCTAGAATTACAGAATCTCAGGCCCCACCTAGACCTACCCCATCAGAGCCTGCATTTTAACAAGATCCCCCAGGGATTCCTATGCACATTAGTCTGAGAAGCACTGACTCCAGCATTGCTTCTCTCACTTGGCATTACTGTGGAGCAAGCATTGTCTTTGGAATTAGCCCTAGATTCAAATCTTAGCTCTCTTACTTATTAACGTTGACCAAATAACTTAACTTCTCCGTTTCTCCATTTTAAAATTGTAATAACAGAGTGGTTGTGAGCTAATGGATATCCAGTGCCTGGCAAAGAGAGAGGCTTAGCTGGGGTTAGGAGTCTCTGGGTGGTGCAAATGGTTAATGGGTTAATGCATTCAGATGCCAACTGAAAGGTTGGAGGTTGAGTTCATCCAGAGGTGCCTCAAAAGAAAGTCCTGGTGGTCTACTTCTGAAAAATCGGCCATCGAAAACCCTATGGAGCACAGTTCTACTCTGACATACATAGGGTCACCATGAGTTGGAATTGACTCAATGATCACTGGTGGTGGTGGTAGTGGTAACAAAGGCTAGTCTCCCTATCACCAAGAGTTCTTGTTTAAAGGACCTTTGAATGAAATAACCTACCCCAATCCCAAGAGGCTAGCTTTTGTTGAAACCACTGTCGTCAGGTGTTAGAGGAGGGTTACATAGAATTTCATTTTGTTTGATCGATCTCACCTCTCTTAAGCTCAGCCAGGCTTTCAGGGAAATCTTTTTGTAAATCCTGTGTATTTCATAATTAAAGGCAAGACACCGGCTTGTTTCCTGGTCTGTTGAACCCGTATTGGAAGGAACCTGGGATGGGAGGACTTTTCACATTCCCTCTTCTCTAAAGTGGACCATGGTGTAACTGCAGAGGCTTTGGGCTTAAACAGTCTTGGCTCCAGATGCTAGCTCTGCCATTGACGAACGTGTGACATGGGAGAGGTTGTCTAATCTCTTTGAGCCTTTGTTTGCTTATCTAGCAAATGGAGCTAATATAGTCCTCCCTCATGGAGTCATTGTGAGATTACGTGAAGGGTTAGATACAGCTGAAAGAGCAGAGCCTGGTGCATAGGAGGTGCTCCGTAGATATTTATTTCTTCCCCCTTTGTACCAAATAATAATAATAATAATACTCAATTTCTTGAGATAATTAAACTAATTTTTTTTCTAGAACATCACTGGGAAAAGAAAGTGTGCAGGTCAGGGACACCTGCATTGTGTTTGATCCTCTTTTACTCACTGGATACTTCAGAATCAGAGCTAATGTTATGTTAGACGCTGCAGCCAAAATGGTAGAATGGAGTATTGGTCTTATGACTCGTTTTATTAAATTAACTTTGAAATGTTACCTATTTTTACACTTAGGAACTCATACTAACTTAGTTCTCATTTGACCTTTATAACTTATTTTAAATGTCTCTGTACATAATCTTTCCTATACACAAGGCTTGTTATGCTCTTGGCCAAAAGCAATAAAATTCTGACTTAGTAAAATCCCTGTTAATAATTTTTTCACATGTCATGTGCAGTTCATGTTTACCCACCAACTTTGAGTTCTCAAATTGCTGTCCTTCAGTGAGGAAGAATCAAACACTACTGTGTTTTGTAGGTAGACAAATAAGGTAGGGAAAGGATGGAGAGAGGGCAACTGACGCAAGAGTGACTAATAATAAGTAGTGTAAGAGGAAGATATTCAGAAGTATAATTAAAGGTGAAAGATGCCTTCAGCTGAGCTTTTCAAAGAAGTGGAAAAATCAGTGAGTCTGAGAATCTTGGCTAGAAACTGGAAAGATGAAAGCCCCTTCTACCAAAAGTGGTAAAATAGTGAAGATAATCATATAATATTATGTAAGGAAGGACCCGTGAGAGATCTTCAAGTCTGTCTGCTTTATCTTGAGGCATGCCCACAATGAGACAGTTCCAGACAGATGAGAACCCATTTTTGCTTTTAAACAGTATTAGACAAGGATGTTCTATGGTCTCTTGATTCCGATCAGCCTTCCAGTTTTTAACAATTTTCAGTCACAAAGAGCTCTTTCTTAAGTCTAACCTAAATCTTATGTTTCTTGTTCAATGGTTATTTTTATAGATGGTATACTGTTAAGGGCTAGTGTTTAAAAGGGCCATACAGAGCAGTCCCAGATTCTAGGCAATGAAGCTGTCTCTGGAGATATTGTGTGATGTGTGAATGTGTGAAGTGTGATTTCTCTCCTTTAAAACAGCTTTGAACATTTTATCAGGTGTATCTCAAACATCTGCTAACAATTTGTCACAAATGTAACATCAGTGATTTTATGAACAACTTCCTGGTACTTATATTCCTCTACTATTGCTTGAATAAATGAGCTGCTAGGTTTACTGCCTATTTCCTGCAGGCTTCAAGCAGATTCTTTTAATTTTGACATACCATATTTGAAAAACCAAGCCTCATAATGTAATAAATTTCAATTATATTTATTCTCAATCCTAGTTTTCCCAAACTAATGAGTTCTGACATTCAAGTATGTGTGGAAATGTCTCTGTTCCTCTATTCCAGGTGTCCTTTGGAATCAAATATCCCCCCACTCTGTTGAATTTCCTGTCTCCTTTTCCAACTCATCCTCCTCTACCTAACCACGAAATCTCAGGACTCGGCCCTAGGCCCTCTTTGCATTTTACTGTTTTTGCTCTCCCTATGTGATTTTATCCACTCTCTTGGTTTCCGTTGCCACCTAAATGCCTACAGCTGCAATATCTGTGCCTCCAGTTCAGACATTTTCCTGAACTCGAGAACCGTGTGTATATGTGTGTGTGTTGAATATGAGCATTTGTGTATCTGACCGGCTCTGCCGTTTAACATGCCTCAAACTGGATTCAGCGTTTCTCCCTTTATCTTCCAAACCTCTTCCTTCTCTTTTTCTTACTTCAGTAATGATAGACTCTCAAACCAGGAACTTAAAATCATATTTGAATTTTTCCTGCCCTGCACATCCATATATGTTTGTACTTGTTTTCTGCTTACAGGAAATTTCTTGCACCCTAACTTAGAAGCAAAAAAGTTCCAAAGGAGTTGGAGAAGGGACAAATTTCTGTTTTAGAGGTACAGAGGAAGACTTTCCAAAGAAGATGGGGTCTATTAAGAATCTTGAATGCTTTGTAATGTACAGTTAGCTAAGAAGTGGTTGTTGGAGATAGGATTCTAGATGGGGAGACAGAACAAGTACCACTTGATGTGGTAGGAACAGGCTTATTGCATGAGTGGCAGTGATAGATAGGGAGTGGCAGGGATGCATTTTTGCTTAACAGATCTGGTCTTGCTGACTTTTTGTTGAGATGGGCTCTCTGAAGTGGTGTGTGTCACGTTCCACTCTGTTAGAGTCATGTTTTGTTTTGTAAGCGGGTCAGTGATGTGCACATTCGACATTTGGTGATATGAAGGAGACAAAAGAAATTTTAAAAATATTTATTTTTGGTGGCGGTATCCATGACCAAACATCCATCCATTCACAATTTCTACAGGAACAGTTCAATGACATTGGTTACATACTTCACATTGTGTCACCCTTCTCACTATCTACCCATATTATTTTATTGCCACTAATTTTGGCTCTTTACCGCTTAAAGTTCCCATCTGTGCTTTGATTAACTGTTGTCAGTTTAAATTCATATAGATAGGTCTTTATAAGAGAGCAATGCAAGGCGAACTTTCTTTATTAATTGGGTGCAACTTGTTTAGTTTAACAATGGCTTCACGGGAGAGTTTCAGTTTAAGGTTTAAAGATTATTTCCGGGCATTAGATTCAGGAGTTCTCCCAGGCTCAGTGGACCTAGTAAGTCTAGTTTCCATATGAATTTGAAATTCTGCCCATGCTTTTCCTCCTTTTGATCAGTATCCATCTGTTGGGTCCTTGATCAAAACATTCAGTAATGGTAGCCAGACACCAGCTATTTCTTCTGGTCTCATGATAATGGAGATAGTAGTTTATGGAGGCAATTAAACCTGCAGTCAATTTCCGTCCCCTATTACTGAGTCTCCTTCTTCCTCTGCTATTCCAGGTGATTAGAGAGCCATTGTTGTATCTCGGGTGGCCACTCGTAAGCTTTTAAGACCCTGGGCGCTACTCACCAAACTAGGAGGTAGAACAGAAACTCTAAAAACAATGTTAGGCCAATAAGGAGACAAAAGAAATTTAGTCAGATCAAATTGTGGAAGCTTCTGGAAAATCATCTTCATACTATACAAAGCAATGGAGAAACAGAACAAATTGATGATTGTGAAAGGATGAGTCCTGCAGGGAAACCAGTGACCTATCTAATCAGCTTTGCACTTTAGACAGAAGGGAAGGAGGGCAGACATTTTCATGACATTGTCATATCTTCTAAAGCTGTTTCGTGGATGCAAGTCAGTTGAGCATCTGTGTTGATACTGATATTAGAAGACACAGATAGTCTGTACTTGATAAATGAACAACATGGGTTGAAACGCAGTGGAAATCCTATTTTGAGGATTCCATAAAAGGTGAAAGATGAGCTTTTTCTTAAACTCGTTCAGTGCATATTTCCTATGTCTATCATCTAAGTTGAAGGAGCGTCAGCACTTGGTTAAATTGTTTGCAACCCTAAGACCCATGGATCATTTCTTTTAAGTCTCTTCCCCTATGATGGGTTATTACTTCCCATTCTTCTTTCTTTTCTTGAGCCAACGGTTTGTCTAAATTCATCAGTCAGGGTCCCAGTAGAAAACAGATTATACACTCCAACTGAGTATTATAAAGAAAGTTTATTGAGGGATTATTAAATAGATGCAAGAAGGAATAGTGCAATATGTAGGGGCTAATGACAGCAAGGTGCTGCAGCCAGCCTTAGCCCTAAAGAGGAGGAGAAGAGGGCAGTTTCTGGAACCCAGAGACATGAGGGCCGTTTGCAGAGTGCTTCCTGAAAGGAGCTGCTGTGGCCTTCACTGAGGGACATGTCCAGCCCGAGGCCAGCCTGCGGGGAATGTCATTCTTCTCCATCCTTCAGCTCTCCTGGGAACCCAAGCAGAAGCCAGATGACAAGGGGGCCAGGCAAGAATCCCATCCAGGTGAGCCTCCCTGGGCCCAGAACAAGGCAAAGAGAGTGGAGGGTGGATCTGGGGCAGCAGACAAAATATCCCTATTGGGTTTCCATATGGCTCTCTTGCTTGTCTCCACTTTGGTGTCACCACAGATGTCCTGAGTATAGTTTAAATTTTTTCCCCTTTCCTTATTTTGGGTTTATATTATCTTATATGCTTATTTGTTTGCTTGATTTTCAAAATGGAGTCTATTTTATAGTGAGGTCAAGACTACTAGTCTTAACCTGAGTGTTAAACTCTCCAGTAGAGCATCTCAAACTGTAGTGTGCTGCTTAATTCTGATTCTGATTCAGTAGGTCTTGGATAGGGCATGAGATGCTCACCGCTAACATGTTCCAGGTGTTGCCCATGCTGCTGGTCCAAGGACTACACTTTGAAGAGCAAGACCCTACACCATTTGAAAATGGTCTTTAGATAAACAGCCAGCTGCCTCAAATTAGTTAGATGAGGTAGTGGGAGGGTCCACCTTTCTGCTGCTTGGCTTGCCATCTGCTACTTAATTATGTCTTGGCTGTGACACTAGCTCCTGGGATTCGGGTACCACAGACTTCTCCAAGCCTCAACATTTCTGTCTTCTCTCTCGGATTTCACGCTGCTATTCTTCCTGGATTCGTGAGGGAATTATGAGAGCAAATTACTATGATTATCTTCTGGGAACCTGTCTTCTAAGTCCCGCTATCTGCCTCACTGTTGCTGGCATTTGTTTGAACATTCATCTTGGTGCTTATCTGAGCCAAATAAGCTGATGATGTTCTGGTGATTGGGTCACTGGTGATTTGCTGGAAATAAGTAGTCTGTAATCTTAGGGTAAGCATCCCTTTAACAGGGCAAGGTATCACAGACTATAATATTTAGGTATCTTAACATATCCTTGGCTCTATTCACTGGAATTCCAGCAAAACTTAATAAGCAGCGCTTATAAAATAAGGTGAAGAGTTTATCAGAGGCTTAAGTCTCTACAAATAGTGGGAAAAGTGTAGGCGAGAGGAGAGAGGGATTTGTTTCTCTGAACTTCATATCAGAGAGTAAGCTGTAGAAGACCAGTGAAAGCCAGGACCTAGGAAGGTTACAAAACAGGAAATAAGGGAGGTAACTCTAGGATGAATTTGAATGCCACTAGGGCACTGTGTTCATAGGCTGAGACAGCAAAGAGGAGAGTGGAGTTAAAAATACGGGAAGTTAAAAAAGACAAGCGGAATATAGAGGATGGATTTGTGTAGTAATCAACTAGGAAAAGAAACAACATTTTAAAAAATAGCTGTTTTAACATACATAATATAAAAACACTATTTACACAGTGCTTACAGTATGGCCAGTTCTCTACACTTATCCTTTCAGATCATCATGCCAACTCTGAAGATTAGCATGATGATTAAGAGTATAGACTCTTAATGAGATTGCCTGGGTTCAAATCCAGTGTGCACCAGTTCCTGGAAATGTGACATTATGAAGCTATTAACCTCTTTGAGCTGTAGTTTCTTTATACAGTGGAATGGGCATGAAAGTAGCAACAATCTCATAGGGTTATCTTGAGGAATGAAGGTGTCGATAAGTGAAAATTACTGAGGGTAATGCCAGGAATAATACCAATTTCTCAATCAGTGTTAGCAGTAATTACTATTACCATCTACTCAAGGACAATTTCCTGTTTAAATGTGAGTTCTCACCGTGAAGCCATGTTGTCTCTTCCAGTTTGGTGATAATATAGTTTACAGTGGGATGGATAAGTGAGTTATCAGCAGGGGTAAGTCTCTAATAGTGTTGAAATACCTACAGAAGCTGCAAGACCATTTTCTCTTTAAGTTTACACCATAATAAGCACCTGTCTAGAAAAGAATATGGCAACAATGTTTTGGGACCATAGAACATAGTAGTCATGATTGTTTAGTGACTGAAAAGTGCAAGAAGACTACTAAGGTAGAAGAAATTCATGCTTTCACTGGTCTATCAAGGCTCTAAGTTTTTGGTACAGTTCTCCTTGGGAAATGAAACAGAACTAAAACCTCTTAAGGAACCATTAGCCCTTGAATCCTTCGGAAGGTATTTCAGGTAAGTTCTGTGAGACTCAAAAGGTAATTATTACTGAGTATCCAGTGTAACATCAAGTATTGGCTATGTCCCGTACAAGCATATTATTTAATCCTCTCTGACTCTTTTGTGGTAGCTGAGTGTTGTAACATAATCCCTCATCAGTGAGGAGGTGATGGGTCTAGAATTCCTGAGTGACTCACTGTTCAAGGGCAGACAGCATTTCAGAGAGAAACTCATTGCTTGTCTCCATAGGTAGGGAGTTTTCATTCTATCTGTTAACTTTGAGAGCTGAGCTAAGTAGTCGTAGAGAAATGCCCATTTGTGAAAAAAGAAACTCATTTCAGAGTGATACTTAACGAAAGGTAGTGGTGATAAAGAAGGGATAAAGATAAGGCCAAGAAGAGTAGTATTTCACGGTTGTAAAGCTGGGGATGATGCTGACATCATCTCATCTAAATCTTTTCATCTTACAGATGAAGAAAGAAGGGTCTAGACCTCAAGGTCACTTGCAGTTAATGTCAGGGTGGGGATAAGAACCCCTGCTTGGATAACCTTCATTGCACTCCGTGACTTTCCCTGTAAAGTGCAGTTGCTTTAGCTGGAAATGAAAGGCTGTGAGTGTAGGCGTCTGTGGCTTTCAACAGGAAATAGTTAAACTGGGAAGATTATACTTTTTAATTATTGAAATCATTTATTGATGCTGAGATACTTTGTCTTGCTGAACATATGTGGAGAATATTGATCGGTATTATATATTACTAAAGCTCCCCCTTATTGACTTCTGTGTCACAACATAAACATGCATGGCCAAGTAAAACATGACTTTGTCTTAATAGCATTATGAATAAATTATTAAGGTTCCCCCCCACCCCGCCCCGCCCTGCAGTAATTTTACTAGTTTGGCTTTAAAAGAAAAAATCAAGGCTTCTGTAGGACCAATTAAAAGTAAAGGAATGCACAGCAGTTTTTCAGCCATAATCCTCAGGAGATTAATAAAGAACTGTGAAAACTCAAATTAAAGAGTATGCCTCTGTTTGCTGAGTGGATCCTTGAGAATGGCTTTCAAGGGGGTCAGACCCTCTGTTACTGCTCACATGTCTCTTCACTGGTGGCCAAGGTGTGTGCAGTGGAGAACTCTCCCAGCATGGCTGCCACATCATGTTTGTTTGGATGCCAGTGGGCATTGCCAAGGCCAGGGGGTGAGTCCTGTTTTTTTTTTTTTTATCATCCATGTCTAGCACAAGCCTGGCCCATAGTAGGCCCTCCACACATGCTTGTTGGATGAATTACTGCACTGCACGCCATACCCTTTAACTCTAAAGCAGCACCGTGATGTAGAGTTTTTACTGAGTTGGCCTAAAGAGCTGCCCAGAGCTAGTACACACTGAATAACTGTGATGAGAGACAGTGTTGTTGTTGTTAGTTGCCATCACGTTGACTCTGACTCATAGTGACCTTACGTGTAACAGAACAAAATGTTGTCCAGTCCTGTGCCATCTTCATGATCATTGGTATGTTTGAGTCAATTGTATGGCTATTGTGTCAGTCCATCTCATTGAAGGTTTCCCTTATAGGGTCCAGTTAATGAGCAGGGGCTCTTGTGTCAACCAGACCTGTATATTTAGTGACGGCTTCACCTCTTACTCTTTAGGCAAGTTACTTTGTCACTTTGACCCTCATGTCTTTAAAAATGATAATACCCACTTTTCAGGGGCTGGTATGATGACTGTGTGATACACATGTGAAAGGATCTAATACCGTGTCTGGAAGGTTGTTCTTATTCTTCACTTGTGCTTGCTGCCAGATGGAAGCCTTAGAGAGGCTACCCAATCATGCGTCAGCTACTAAGTTTCATTTATTTATTCTTGTATTTTTGCATAATCATTGAGTATTTACTGCCCTGTCTCTGTAGCTCAGTGTATCCTTTTCTCTGTTCCCATGTTTAAAGCCAGTTTGAGTTCAGAGTCTCTGTGGCTCCTCTCTCCTGGTCAGCCTTCTTAGTGTGGTTTCAGTTAATTCCTCCAGTGCCCTACCATGCCAGACAAGAGTACAGAGAACAAATGTCCACCCTGTAATTTTGTATGCAAAGGTGGGACTTACTGTAGATCTTTTCCAGCCTGGCAAATTTCACTGTTTTTTTCCTGGGTTCTTGGTTCATTCAATCCTCAAATATAACTCCACACCATCTATTCATCTTAGCCTCTCATTATGCGTCAGGAAGTCTTTCTCAAACCTTCACTGCTGGGAGCTTTGAACACATGAGGTCTGTGTAAGACCAGAATCGATCTGCAATGCTCAGGGCTTCCTGTACTAATGATCATGCAGTGCTTAGCCCTTACATGGTACTTCTTACCATCAAAGCTTTCTGCAGACATTAGCTAATTCTGCAAACACACTTGAGGGCAGGTAGGGCTTGTTATTGTCCTTTTGCAGTGTGAGGAAACTGAGGTATGGAGAGTCAGAAGCTTATTCCAGGCCATAACAGTGACCTTTAGGGTCAGTGAATATATTTCAGGGAGGCCTGGTCCGAGTCTGAGTTCTGATAACTCAAAGATGTATGTCTGGTTTGTGGTTTCTCTAAAGTCTTTTGGGTTGGCATCATTGGTTTTTTTCCTCTTTAGATGTTGGCCAGTTATATAGTGCTAAGAATGATTCCCTTTTAGGTCTAAGAGAAGTTAGACAAACTGAAGGTGAACCCCTAGCCTGTTAAGACCTGCTCTGGAATGTTTAACACTATGTTGATCTATAATAAAAACCAAAACCAAACCAGTTGCTATCGAATTGATTCCAGCTCATGGTGACCCCATGTGTTGCAGAGTAAAACTGCACTCCGCAGGGCTTTCAATGGCTCTGACCTTTCTGAAGTAGATCACCAGGCCTTTCTTCCAAGGAACTTCTGGGCGGACTCGAACCTCCAACCTTTCGATTAGCAGTCGAGCGCTTAACCATTTTCACCACCCAGGAGGCCCCTTTAAAAGTTTATTCCCCTTCCTTCCTCCCTTTATTAAACCTCGACAGATTTCTGTGTTCCCTCAATAGATCTTACAGATGGAGCACAGAGGATAAATGCCCAATTAGTCCATGTCCCAAAATGATGTATGTTCCCTCAGTGTGTCTGATTTCTCTTTATAATTAGTGGTACCCATCCCAGAGACTGCAGAATGCCAGCAGTCAATTTGAAAATGACAGACGTGAACTCACTCATTACCCTAATAGGTCCATTTTTAGTACATGAAAACTGAGACCCAGTGTTGCCTTGGGGCAAAAAGAAGTAAGTACCTTGGTTCCTGCATAAGACTGTGACATTTACACATTCGTGTTCCTCATTTGCAGGCTGGTGACCAGTTTTATAAGCACTGATGAGGGGCAAGCAGGGCAAGGGAGGAAATGCTGCCTGTGGGTGCAATTATCCCTCACATTATCGATAGGACATCTCTTCGACTAATTGGTCACTCTCTCCTATCATGTTTCCATAGTAAAAAAATTTAGGGCTTCAGATTTCTTATATGTCATATACATAAATTCAGATAAACTCACAAATCATAAGCATATAGGTGAATGGACTGTAACAAATTAACAAGCCAGTGTAAGCAGAACTCTGATCAAGAAACAAAACAGCACCACCACCCCCGCCCACCCTGAAATCCTCCCTGTGCCTCTTCCAGTCACCAAGCACCCCACTCCCACCCCAGTGGAACCACTGCCGATGACTTGTAACATCATAGATTAATTTGATTGTTTTTGAATTTAATATAAAAGAACCATACAGTGCAAATCATACAGTTCGTTCATTCTCACAGTACTCATGAGGTAGTATTCCATTGTGTGAATATACCACAATGTATTTTTCCATCCTACGGTTAATGGCCATTGAATTAGTTTCCAGTTTGGGGCTATTTTGAAGAGGGCTGCTGTGAAAATTTTTGTGCATGACTTTTGACTCATGTATACATTTTGGTTAGATATATACCTGTGAATAGAATTTCTGGGTTAAAAAACTGGTTGCTGTTGAGTCACTTCTGACTCATGACAACCCCATGTGTGTCTGAGTGGAGCTGTGCTCCGTGTCTATGCTTCAATGGCTGATTTTTTGGAAGTAGATCACCAGGACTTTCTTCTGAAGCACCTGTGGGTGGACTTGAACCTCCAACCTTTTGGTTAACAGCTGACTGCATTAGTCGTTTGCACCACCCAGAGACTCCTTTGAGGTTGTAGTGGGTGCAAAGGTTTAGCTTTCATAGATACTGTCAAACAGTTCTCCAAAGCTAAGTCTTCAGGTTTTTAAAGGACAAGGTCATGTTTTAGGTAACGTTGGGAAAAGATCCCAAGAACAATCTTGCATCAGCAAGAATCAGCTTATACTTAGAATCATCTCCTCAAGCTGTAGTTTATGTGCCACTCAGAAATGGAATTTCAGTACTCAAGTTCTGTCATAATAGTTAGTTATCCTTACCAATGGTAATGATTTTCTCTCATGCTGGGCTCCTGAAGGCAAAGCATTTTCCATGGAGGGGCCAACCTTTCTCTGGATGTCAAAGCCTCAGCTTGTTCATATTTATGATACAACAAAAGCCCACTTTTAAAAATTGGCCAGCAGGGGATTGAGGTATCAGTGGAAAAATCTATGTGTATGCAGTTTCTAAGCTATCTTTATCCTGCTTGCTCTGTTCTGGAAATATATTAGTAGATATTGTCACTTGTCTTAAATGTTGTAATGAATAATACTTAGTTACCTAAGGCTTTTTTCATCGCAGAGTACAAGGTTTTTTTTTTTTTTCTAAATGCAGAGATAGAAAATAATAGACGCTCTACCTTAGCGAAAGCATCACCAGATGCGAGCTAACTGACCTCACTTCACTGTTTCCAGTACAGTGAAATTTCATTATTGTCATCGTCCACATTAACTAATTTTTATTACCTGCCCATAAAGCACTGAGGGGTTTATGGTAGAGCTCAGTGTAATGGAACATGTGTTGGAATTGGAATGAGGTGTCTGGGAACTTGTCCTGTCTGCCATTTGCTAGCTTCGTATCCTTGGGACAATCACTTAACTTCTGTCACCTCAGCGTCTGCAATTATAAAAAAGGAGAGGTTGGGTTCCATGACATGGAAGAACCTATCCAGCTTCAAAAATCCTGTGATTTGAATTTTAAGCAATTTGGATATGTTGATCGAAACACATAAAACCAAATTTCCCCTTTAATGAAATACATGATTCTCTATTATTAAATTTTCATAGCTTATGAAGACAGATGCCCACACTTCTCTGTGTTCAATGACCTCTCGTGGACCTTCTTAAATAAACAAGATGAGAATGTTCCTTCTAAGTGGAGTAAGGCCACTAACATAAATACTCCTACTTCCCACTTCCTTGAGATTGCTCTCTTTCCTTATTTAGCAGTGGGGCAAGTGGAACAGAGGAGGGAAGGATCTATTAGGCAACTATATTGGCAAAATAATGAATTTTCCAGACCTCAAATGTCTTCTTAGTTTTTATTATGAATATTAATATGTATTCATTCAGGAAATATCCATTAAGCACCAGCTAATACCAAAAGGTCTGTGGTTTGAATCCACCAGCTGCTCCTTGGAAACCCTATGGGGCAGTTACACTCTGTCCTGTAGGGTTGCTATGAGTCAGAATAGACTCGACAACAACGGATTTGGTTTGGTTTTGGATATGTCAAGCACTTATGTATAGAAGAAACCCTGGTGGCGTAGTGGTTAAGGTAAGCTATGGCTGCTAACCAAAAGGTCAGCAGTTCGAATCTACCAGGCACTCCTTGGGAACCCTATGAGGGCAGTTCTGCTCTGTCCTATAGGATTGCTATGAGTCAGAATCAACTTGATGGCAACGGATTTCAGTTTATGATACAGAAATATGTTAACAGAAGCCCTCACAGTCATTGAAAACCTGTGGTTGTCTCTTGTGTCTCAAGAGCACAACAAACCTGATATTTAGGTGATTTTCCTTAAAAAAAAAAAAAAAAAAAAGTAAAAGGAAGATAGTTTATGTTCATTGTAGAAAATTTCAGACCAGACTTTTTTAAGTAAGCTGTACAGATCATGTAATATAAGCTAGGACTTTAAAGAAAGATTATGTGTTGATTTATTCTCTTTTGCCTGCCTGTTTTCCTTGGAATATAATTATATTAAAAAGCCAGTGAAAATGATGTTTTTGGATGAAAAAAGAGAGTACATAAAAATCAGCTTTGGAGTTTCCTCAGCATTATACTTGGTGTTTAATTTTTAATTATAGCAGTACAAGAGATTATGTCCAGTGTGTTGAGAATTGATGTTGCTTAATGGGAAAGTATATTCTCCCCTAGTAGTATATGCATTATTCATAACAAAATGGTCTTTCATGAAAGGGCAGCTGGTCCTTTAAGAGACGGGAGCCTCCTGAGTTGGAGTAGCTGCTAACAGTGGTTTTGATTTGCTTCCCTAAGTGCACTTACAGGCTCCTTTACCATTAATAGAAGGTGATCTGGGTTCCTTCATGACCTCTTGGAACTAAATCACAGACTGGGTCATTTAAGAGATTTGAGGTGAGTCGGCAGCCAGTTAGCAGCAGGCCATGGATGAGCGTCGTCACCTTTATTTCCTTCAGTGATCTACCCAGTGGTATTCATTTCCGTATCCTGAGGCAGATGGAGAGAGGGAATGGAGGTCAGTTTATCACAGGAGATTATAAGCAGTGAATCTTTTTTGAAACCACTCTGCTGTCTACCTTGTCTTTCTGTCTTCCCATTCAATTTCTCTTCTGTCTGCCTAGTGTTTCTCCTTCTCAGCCAATGTTCATTTATTCTATTTTGGCTGCTACAACACCCAGTGCTATGTGATGAGAAATCTTGTCCTCATTGTATAGGAAGAAGCTATGAGGCAGAGCCAAGTGGCTAATCCAGGATATTCGGAGAACTAGATAATAATAAATAAGAATAGCTAACATGAGGGCTTGTAAAGTATCAGGCACTGTATTATTTATTTAAACTTTATGGCAATCCTTTGATGAGGAAATTGAAACTTAAGTTCCTTAAATAAGTTGTGTACAGACAAATGATGGAGATAGAATTTAAATCAGGTTCTAAACCCAGAGAATGTATTTGTAGGAGCTGCATATGTCAGCCTGAATATATACCTAGAAATTTCCATATGAATAAGGTGAAGTCATTTGGCAGTTGGGAAAAAAATAATAATGAGACCTTTCCCTGAAAACATCACAGCATCTTCCTAGCAGTGGTGATGATGGGATAGATGATAATGATGAGTGGAAATGATGGGAGTTTTGTCAAGACTGGGAAAGCCATTTAAGATTTCTGAATGGGTTTTTCTAAACTAGGTTTCATCTTACCTTACCAGTTGCCTTCAACTTGATTTTGACCCATGACAACCCAATGTGTGACAGAGTAGAACTGTGCTCTCTAGGGTTTTCAATAGCAATGGTCTTTCAGAAGTAGATTTTCAGAAGTAGGCCTTTCTTCCAAGGGAACTCTGGGTAAACTTGAACCCCCAACCTTTCAGTTAACAGCTGAGTGCCTTAACCATTTGTACCACCCCGGGACTCCAGAATTTCCTCTTAGAAGTAAGTTATATAGGACTAGAAGTATTCACTCAGGGTTTGGTAGAGTGGGACTCATGCATCTGAATGACCTCCAAGTTTTCTTTCAAAGGTAATGTTCCAAGAGTGTGTCAAAGACATTACATGTTCCTGCTGTGGTCTTGTTTGGGGGTTGATCTTTGAGAAACAACAAGGAATAAAAGTATACTTTGAGAATAAAGTACATATTGAGGATGTTAGAAGGATAAGAAGGAAAGGTAGTGGGTTTGGGATTATGTGCATTTGAACAGGCCAAAGCCTGGAGGACGAGAGAAGTGAGAGGAAGAGGAACAGTGGTCTTAACACCTCTGAGACAGTCATCTGCACAGGTAGTCCCTCTTCATTTAAAACTGCCTTGTGCACATTTATGGTGCATCATCTCCTTTTAAGAGGCAGGGTAGCACAGTGTTTAAGAGCATGCCCTTTGGTGTCCTACAGACCTGGATTTGAATCTTGGCTCCTCTGAGCCAAGAAACTTGGACAATTTTCTTCTGAACCTTGGTGCCCTCATCTGTGCAGTGGGAGATATCTGTCTCAATTGCAAGGGTTAAATGAGATAATCTGTAGTAATTTCAAATGATTATGGTGATGGCTATCCTTTATTAACATGGAGACAGCACTGGTACATGAGGCTCAAGTGACTGAGTTACAAGAGTTACCTGAAAGTTCCTGAGATGTCAGACAAGGGCATTTCTACAAGGCTGGCGCAGGATCAGTATTTGTGTGTAGATATACATCCAAAACATAAACCTCCAAACACAAACTTTCGGTAAAATGCAAAAACCTAACAACACACGTACAAACATAAAACTGAAAAGTCAGCTGCCACATACAATTAAGAAAAACATGGAACTTTAAAAAACAAAACTC
Source organism: Trichechus manatus latirostris (assembly GCF_000243295.1). NCBI lineage: Eukaryota > Metazoa > Chordata > Mammalia > Sirenia > Trichechidae > Trichechus > Trichechus manatus. Next base: position 13,677,803 of record NW_004443957.1, on the reverse strand, counting down.
AGAGTCGTTAGTCCATGGGAAATGATTGGAATTTCTCCTTCTTGTTCTTAATTTTTCTTTCATCTGCCCTTTGACTCGCCCTCTGTCCTTTCTTTAATTTGTACCTACGTGCCATTCTTCAACTCATCCAAGCCCCTTTCAGAGAGAGGAAAAGTCCTGGTAGAGCCAATCCAGGATGTGTGCAGAGTCTTCTTTTGCTTGTTGTCCACTGTTGCTTCCTGGGCTTACTCTTGCACAAAGGTCAAAGGTGACACCTCGGTATTAGCTCACCAGTCATTCTTATTTTCCTCTTGAACTACCAAAGGATATGAGTGTAGTTGGCCTAGAATTTTGCAATTCGTTTAGGTGAGTATGTAATAGACCATTTTCCTCTTAAATCACCAGGTGAAGTCCTGCCTGTTATAGGAATGGTTGAAATTGTTGTTCTTTTGGTAATTTTCAGGTGATGAGGGTTAAAACAAATGTCCCTGTAGACTTCAGCTAGGCATTGGCAAGATCTTCCACATTAGCTTTAGGAACATGATGGAAGGAGAGGCAGACTGCTGATGCAATTAAATAGATTCATACATAGTTGAAATTTGAAAGTATAATCTAGTTATAATTTCCCATTCAATCATTGATTCAGTCAGTCAAGGAATATTTATTCAGAGATTTATCACGTGTCAGACCCTGTTTAGGTACTGGAGATGCACCAGTGACAGAGCAGACAAAGCTTCTTGCCTCCATGGAACCTGTTTTCTAATGTCATGCTGCAGGGCTCTTTCCTCAGTCCTGTCTTGTTCAACATTTGTGTAACTGACTTGAATGAGCCTATCAAATTTATGTTTATCCTACAAAGCTACAGTAATCAAGACAGTAGGGTATTGGCATAAGGATAGACATATAGAAATGGAATAAAATTGAGAGTACAGACATAAACTCTTATATTTATGGACAACTGATTTTTGACAAGGGAGCCAAGACAATTCTATGGGGAAATAATGATTTTTCTTCAACAAACAGTGCTGGGACAACTGCAAAAGTGCATATTCCTTGCAAAAGAATGATGTTGGAGCCTTACCTCACACCATGTACAAAAATTAACCCAAAATGGATCAAAGACCTAAATGTAAGAGCAAAAACTGTAAATCTTTTATAAGAAAAACGTAAGTACAAATTCATGTGATCTTGGATCAGACAGTAGTTTCTTAGATATGACACCAAAAGTGCAGGCAACAAAAGAAAAAATTTATAAATTGAACTTCATCAAAATTTAACACTTTTGTGCTTCAGAGAACACCTACTGAAAGATGAAAAAACAACCCACAGAATGGGAGAAATATTTGTAAATTATGCATCTGATAAAAGATTCAGGTCTAGAAAATATTAAAAACTCTTACAACTCAACAATAAAAAGACAACCCCGTTTTTAAAATGAGCAAAAGCTTTGAGTAGACATGTATCCAAAGATGATATACAGATGGTCAATACGCACATGAAAAGATGCTCAACATCATTAGTCATTAGGGAAATGCATATCAAAACCATAGGAGACATAAGTTCATGCCCACTAGCATAGCTATAGTTGAAAGAATAAGACAAAGAATAAAAAATGTTGGCAAGGATGTGAAGGAATTGGAACCCTCATATATTGCTAGTGGGAATGTAAATTGTTCAGCTCCTGTGGGAAGCAATTCAGCATTTCCTGGAAAAGTTAAACATAGAGTTACCATATGACCCAGCAATTCCATGTTTAGGTATATATACACTAGAGAACTGAAAACGTATGTCCACACAAAAACTTATTAATGAATATTCATAGCAACATTATTCATAATAGCCAACAAATAGAAAAAAAAGAATGTTCATCCACTGATGAATGGATAAACAAGATACGATATAGCCATGCAATATAATATTATGCAGCCATAAAAAGGAATGAAGTACTGGTACATGTTACAACGTAAATGAATCTTGAAAACACTATGCTAAAGTTAAAGAAACTAGATACAAAAAAACAACATATTGTATGACTCCATTTATTTGGAATCTCCAAAGTAGGCAAATTCATAGAGCTAGAAGTAGTAGTTGCCAGGGAATGGGGAGATGGGGGGATGGAGAGTGACTGCTAATGGGTATTGTGTTTCTTCTGGGGTAATTAAAATGCTCTGGAATTAGATAGTAGTGGTGGTTGCACAGTCTTGTGAGTATTTTAAAAAACACTGAATTTTATACTTTGAAAGTAAATTTTATGATATGTGAATTATATCAATAAAAAAGACACGTTTGTCATAATCATAGGTTACGTGGAACTAGCAAAGAGAGTAATTGCATTGGATGGCAAAGATGGCAGAGTCAGGACTCAGAAGAATCTTGACAGATTGGAAAGATGGGCTGACTCTGACAAGGTGAAATTTAGTAGGAATAAACATAGTGTTCTAAAACTGCATTCAAGCAAAACAACTAATAACAGCCCTATAAAAATAATTCCAGGCTTTAGTTCACAAGGAGCCTGATGTGAGTCAACAGAATGTCACATCCTAAAAGGTTAATGTAACGTTTGGCTGCATTAATGGAAGTATAGTTACTCCAGTGAGGAACTAACATCACTTTTGTGAGAGCTGGTCAAATGATGCCCAAATTTAGAGGTCAGGCCTGGTGGCTGTGTTTCAGGAAGCATCTAGTTCAGTGGGTGAACCTAGTCCAAACAGATGTTATGTGTGGCTCTCACAAAGACTGTTTTTTCATTTGAAGGCATTTTGGTAAGGCAGACTTCTCCCTTTACCTCCAGCCCCACCAGTGCCACTCCTCCATTATCTTAAACAAGGCCAGTCTCACGCATGCATGCTACCCACCTGCTCCTTATAAACATATGAGTTTAGCACCCCCTCTCAACCCAGTCTAGAAAACAAAGGCAAGTAAACAGAATGGTAAAAGGATTCCAAAGTATGGTGAAAAACAAGGGACAGTTGAATGAAGGAGTTATGTCTGATCAGGAAAAGACCTGAGAGACCTGGGAGCTGACCTCAAATATTTGAAGGTCTTCCATGTAGATGTGGGAAAAGACAAATGAGTATAATAAGGGATCAAAGGGTTGGGGCTTCAGAGAAGGAGGTGTTTTGACTCAATCCATATACCCATTGCCATTGATTTGATTCTGACTCATAGCAACCCTATAGGACAGAGTAGAATCACCCCATAAGGTTTCCAAGACTGTAGTGCTTATGGAAGCAGACTGCCACATTGTTCTCTTGCAGAGTGGTTGGTGGGTTCAAATTGTGGACCTTTTGGTTGGCTGCCAAGTGCTTAGCCACTGCACCATGGCTCCTTTTTGACTCAATAGAGAGCATTTTAACTGAACTCACCATGGATGGAGTGGTCTTCATCCAAAGGTAAAGTGTTGGTTCAGTTTTATTGCCACAACCTGGATGACCATTTAGATGAAATTTATGATCAGTTGGATATAAGGCCAAGATGACCTTTATTCTAGTTTTAGGATTTCTTTATGATGAGAATTTCTGCCAACCACTGCTGAGGGATTATTTATCCATTAGACACTCTATCAGAGTTGGAAATATAAGCCTGTCTTGTGGATGTTGGCCCTTGTGAAGCTCACAGTCTAATAGGGATAATAATACTAATACCAACATCATTTTTTTTTTTTTTTTTGAGGAATGGTTTGTTGTTGTTAGGTGTCCTTGAGTCGATTTCAACTCATAGCGACCCCATGTGGCAGAGCATAACTGCCCCATAGGGTTTTCTTGGCTCTAATGTTTACAGAAGCAGATCGCCAGGTCTTTCTCCACAGGAGCAGCTGGGTGGGTTTGAACTGCCAACCTTTTGGTTAGCAGCCAAGCACTTAACCATTTGCCCCACCAGGGCTCCTTTAAATGATATAATGTTTGTAAAGCGTTAGTTATGTCTGGCACATAGTATGGAGCCCTGGTGGTGCAGTGGTTAAGAGCTATGGCTGCTAACCAAAGAGTCGGCAGTTTGAATCCACCAGCTGCTCCTTGGAAACCCTACAGGGCAGTTCTACTACGTCCTTTAGGGTCGCTATGAGTTGGAATCAACTCAGTGGCAACGGGTAACACATAGTATAGGTAAATCGATGTTAGTGATCTTTTAAACTAAGGAAAGTAGAGTAACAAACTAAATATAGTAAACATATATGTATAGTGGATCAACAAAGTGCTGTTGGGTGTGGATAACTGACTATGAGTTTGTGAGTTCCCTCCGTCCAGGATATTGACATATGGTGATGGTTGACGCTTATGGTAAAAATGGATTGCAGAGGTTATCAGTACAACTGTTTATAAGTCAGAACTTTATAACTTGCTGGGGCCTTTGTTTTTGTATTGTTTTAAATGATGATGGTAGTGGTGATTGAGGGATGTGTGTGTGCGTGTGTGTGTGTGAGTGATTTGCATGTGTGTACATTCTTGTTCACGTGAGCAGAGCCAAACTAATATGGGCAACAAATGCTTTTGGTGTCAGAAATGAACAACATGCCCTATTTGTTTAAACAAATTAAAAGCTTCGCTTAACCATGGACTGATAACACCTCTAGAGAAGGTGACCAGTTTTCAGCGACTTCTAATTCTGTTTTAGTGTCTCTGGTTTCAAGCCCTTTTCTAAAAGTTGGTTTTGATGGGGCTTATATGAGTTGGGGAAACCCTGGTGGCATAGTGGTTAAGTGCTACGGCTGCTAACTAAAGGGTGGCAGTTCAGCTCCACCAGACACTCCTTGAAACTCAATGGGGCAGTTCTGCTCTGTCCTATAGGGTAGCTATGAGTTGGAATCGACTCGACTGCAACGGGTATGGTACGATACAGGGTTGTGGAAGAACACTGGAGGGACATTGTAGACATTGTTGGGGAAAATGTGATATGCAGCTGAAGAACAGGTTAGGGGCCTGAGACAGTGTAGGGAGGAGGCCATAGTGTGAGGATAAAGACAAGCAACCCTTCATGCATGTGTCTGTGTATGAGCAGTGGGTGGGTGTGAGATGTGTGATATGTATGTGAGTGTGTGTAGCCAACAGACAAGGCTTCTAGTGTTTGTGAACTGGACTCTGAGAACTGAGGTGCACTCACTGATCATATTTTTTCATACATTTTCAGGGTATGGTGTCCCCATGGTGCATCTCTTCTGTCTCTCTTCTCTCTTTATCTCCTCCACCACGTAATATGAATCAGAGGTTAATACGTTAGCCAAATGATAATAAGTGGCTTTAGTTCTCTCCTTGTTACTAGAAGGGTAAAACCTGGTTGCATTCAGAAATAATCCAGAAGTGTCAAGGGGCCTTCAGGGACCACCGCATAAATTGAGCCTCCCACTGAGCAGGAACACTCTCGCCATCTGACAGAATCACGGAGATAAGGGTACTCAATGCCTCCACAGTGGTGAGATTGGTCATGGGCTCCTAGGTTACCTCCTCTGCCCGTTCAGCAGGTTTCTGATGTTTACGTTTGAGGAGAACTGGCTCTGGCTAGTTGTGTAAACAAAGACAGATCACCGTCTTCTCCTGCTTGCTCATGTGTCTACCCACTGTCCTTCCCGTAATGGGGAGGAGAGGGTGGTGGGGGTAGAGGGAGGACTAGAAACACAATGCAGTGATTTGACAATTCTTAACTCTGGCCCAGGGGAAATAGTTCATATCAATGAGCATTGTTGTTCTAAACCTTAATGGAAGCATTTGGGCATTGTTAATATCCCCTTTTGTAGAGGCAGAGTCCCTGGGTAGCACAAACAATTAAATACTCAGCTACTAACCAGAGTCACCCAGAGGTTTATTAAAAGAAAGGCCTGGTGATTTATTTCTGAAAAATCAGCCATTAAAAACACTGTGGAGCACAGTTCTATTCTGACTCACGTGGGGTCGCCACGAGTTGGAATCCACTTGAAGGCATCTGGTTTGATTTTTGTTGTTGTTGCGGAAAGAAGAAAGGAACAGAAGGAGGAAGAGAAGGAAGGAAGCGGAGAGGGAAGAAAACCACCACATGTGTTTGTATATGTTTATGTGGCATGGAGAAAGGTGTGTAAAGATATATTTCAAATTTTAATACTAGTTACTTCTGGGAGTGGGATTGGAAGGCAGAGGGGCAGAAATTTTGCTTCAAAAACTTCTAGTTGTTTGACTTCTTAGAATGACCATGCTACATTTAAAAAATACTTAAAATATTTAAAGTAACATAATATCAATAGAATGTAGGCTTTTTTTCAGAAAAATTAATGTCTCTTGGTTTATTGAAAACTCAGAAAAAAATGTTAAGTGCAGTTTCCCCATGTGATCATCCTGCCTTCTTGATGTTACTGAGATGACACCAGCCACATTCAGTAAAATATCTAATTAGACACTTGGACAGTGTCACAGCTGCTCCAGCCCCTCTGCAGGTTTGGCTTATTGGCCTGATCTCCAGCTTTAAAGGAACTACCTCAGTTTCCTCCCATGTGAAATGGGGAGCACCCAGAAGGCTTCACTGAACACTTGGGAGTGAATGTTCCTTGGCTCAGGGGATGGGACTTCGTCTTGGCTTCCTTGGAGGTGGCAGAAGTGGCAGGCAGGCGGGCATCTTCACGTGTAGCAGCAGGAAGCCTTCCATCTCCTTAGGTGCTACAATAGATTGCCAGTCCAATTCTGTCACATCCGAGGGGTTCAGATAGATTTTCAAACTCCAAGCCTCTAGGCTGGTACTAAACTGAAAGTCTGAGGCACATGAGGATGGTTCCCCATCCCTGTTACTGGAGTTGAAGATAGAAAAAGATTAGGTGATAATAATACCTTACAGGTACACAACTTCTTTAACGCAAAGCTCTTTGCAAACAGCTCGGCAAACCCCAGGACCGAGAACCCAGCTCAGCTGGTGCTGAAATGCGGCCATCTCCTGAATGAAGCTACCTACGGGGTCAGCGAGCCACCCTCAGAGAGACCTTAACTCCAAACTTCACCTGGCAAGGTGAAAATGAAGACTGCATCTACCAGCAGTGGCAGGGACACTTTTTTGAGGCAAAATGTAATTACCAGAGCAGGAGCTGGCCTTGCAAGTGGGGATTAACACTCCCCAGCTCCCATAAGCACCTTGGGCTCTCTGAATCACCCACTTCAGCAAAATTTGGGGTTTTATACTTCCATCCAAAAGTTGGCCCTGCATGAAACATGGTTGTGGACTAGCAGACTACAGGGACATTGATTCATTGCAACCAGGGGAAAGGATTTACTAGTATTTCTTGTAAACCTAGGCAGCCTAAGGGTGGAGGTGGGGATTAGCGGAGATTCATAAAGTATGAAGGTTGTAAAAGAGGCCATGATCACCTCCAAATAATAAATAACATTCAGGCTCTTGCTGAATGGGCACAGTTCAGCATATGGCTGAGGCACTGTTGAGGATGGCTGACTATTCGTGGTCAGCATCACAGGCACTGTTGCTGGTCTTGAATCCCAAGAATACCACTAAAAGCTACTTTCCTCATTTAGGCACGTCTCTAATGCAGTGGGCTTAACCGACCAGTTGCCCTCGAGTCAATCTGACCATAGCAACTCCATGTGTGTCAAAGTACGTTTGGGTGCCACAGGGTTTTCGAAGGCTGATTTTTCAAAAGTGGATCACCACAGCTTTCTTCCTAGGTGTCTCTGGGTGGACTTGAACCTCCAAACTTTTGGTTAGCAGCCAAGTGCTCAACCATTTACATTAACAAGGGACTCTTGCAACAAGCTTAACCCACTGTCATCAAGTCAATTCGGACTCACAGTGATCCTATAGAACAAAGTAGAACTGCTCTATAGGGTTTCCAAGGCTGTAAATCTTTATGGAAGCGGACTGCCACATCTTTGTCCGATGGAGTGATTGGTGGGTTTAAACCACCGACCTTTTGGTTAGCAGCCGAGCATTTTAACCACTGTGCCACCTGGGCTCCTTGGCAACAAGATTACTCGTCGCCTTTGAGTTGATTCCGACTCATAGCCATCATAGGACAGAGGAGAACTGCCCCATAGGGTTTCCAAGGAGCAGCTGGTGGATTCTAACTTCCAAACTCTTGGTTAGCAGCCAAGCTCTTAATCACTGTGCCACCAGGGCTCCTTGCAACAAGCTTAGGAGCCTGAAATTTGGGTTTTTCTGTTTTGGCATGGTCAGGAAACCTGATGACCTCATGCAAGTCACTGCCCCCTTTGATGCCTGATTCTTCATCTTTGGCATGAAGAGATTATACTAAATCAGAATTGTTGTAAATTATATTACCCAGAGTCCTAGGAATTGCACTAATATGCTTCAGGTCCCACCAGGGGTACGAGAGGGTGGCATTGATGGGACTCTGGGCCCATTATCCCTGCTGAAGTGAGAACAGTTCTTCTTTTATCTTTGTTGACATAGTAAGCATCTTTGTAAGGTTACTTTTGAAGAAAGAGTTTTGCTGTAAAAAAAAGAAATTGAGAGTAGATGCTGTTTTCTAGTTCTCTCTAGCTATAATATTCTGTGCTTGTGCAAATAGCTTTGGCAGTTTGACAAACAAAACACTAGAGTATGCCTATTTGTTAACCATACCAGACCACTAACAATCGGTATTTTCAAAATAAAAACTATTATCTTCTTTTAATTAAAAAATATTAATTGATCGTAGAAAAAATTTTAAGAACCACAAAAATGTAAAGAAATTTGAAATCATCATCCTACTCTCCAGGGAGATAATCTGTAAACATTAGTTGCATATTCTGCCAATTTTCTGTGCATATAAAATTTATTTTTACAAAACTAAGCTCATATTTTACATGTTAAAAAGAAAAGGTTTTTTAAAAAAATTATTCTCTCTTAGACTGTAAGCGATTTACCCTGTCATTAAATGTCCTTTCAAACATATGATGGCTAATGGTTATGTAGCATTCCATCATACGTGCATACCATCCTTTGTTTACCTATCCATTCTTCTCGTGCTGAGATCTAGATGGATTCCAGTGTCTGCTAGTTCAACACCAAAAGGAATATGTTTGGAATAATTCTACTTCCAGAATGTATATATGTTTAAAGTGTAATTGTATTGCTTTTTGGTTTGTTTGTTTAGTTTTAGGGGCATTGCTCTTTATTCCCTTCTCCAAAATTTGAATTCATGTCTAAAACTAGTGGACATGAGAAGAAAAGTTTAAAGGTGGAAAAAAGAACTACATGAATGGATGTATGATACTGTAGAGAAGGTACCACTAGAGAGACAAAAAGGAGGAAAGAAAACCACTAGGAGATGAACGATGTGTGTGTATATGTATGTCTTAGTTATCTAGTGCTGCTGTAACAGAAATACTACAAGTGAATGGCTCTGACAAACAGAAGTTTATTCTCTCATAGACTATTAGGCTATAAGTCCAAATTCAGGTCTTTAGCTCCAAGGGAAGGCTTTCTCTGTTGGCTCTGGAGGAAGGTCCTTGTCATCAATCTTCCCCTGGACTAGGAGCTTTTCTGTGCAGGAACCCCGAGTCCAAAGGATGCACCGTGCTCCCGGTGCTGCTTTCTTGGTAGTATGAGATCCGCTTGTCTCTCTGCTTGCTTCTCTCTTTCGTATCTCAAAAGAGATTGACTTAAGACACAGTCCAGTCTTGTGGATCTCTTCAATATAACTGCCACTGATCCATCTCATTAACATCATAGTGATAGGATTTACAACACATAGGAAATCACATCACATGACAAAATGGTGATCAATCACACAGTACTGGGAATCATGGCCTAGCTAAAGTGACACACATTTTTGGGGGACACAATTCAATCCACAACCATGTGTGTGCACTTTTCTGTTACTATGAAAGACCAGAATATCTGAGAGCCTCAGTAAGGCAGAAAAATCCTTTTTGCCAGATCATAATTATTGAGTTTGAAAAAATACTGCATTTCTGAGGGACACAAGGAACACAAAATCAACCCTATAGATCCCCGCAAGGAGCATTGTGCAGAGCTTGAATAAGAACCACATGAACAGTAAAGCAATCTGGTTTCTACTTTTGACCTTGCCATTAACTTACCCCTGGAATGTGGACAGTTTGTTAAACTTGTATATTTCATTGTATGATGTGGGGGTTGGAGTAGGTCAGTGGCTTCCCATGGGAGACACCAGCTCACCTAGGAGCCACTGAGAAAGTAATGTGTGTCTGTGAGGTATTTGCAATATTTTTTAAGAACCTGGTGGAAACTATGCTCTTTCTATTGAAGAAAAAGAAAAGGAGGAAACCAAGGAAACTCACATTTATTTCATGCCTTCTTTGTGCCAAGCATTGCTGGAACCAGGGTCTTCATCTCAGTCAACTCTCCCAATAATCCTGGGAGCCAGGTATTTTGCAGGTGCATTCTGCTGCCTTCGCTGTATTTTACAGATGAGGAGTCTGAGGCTTAGATGAGTTAGATAACCTGCCTTTGGTTATGAGGCTAGTAAGTGGCAAAGTGGGATTCAAATTCTTGCTGCCTAGCTTCAAAGACTATGATTTTGTCACTGAACCATATGGCTCCAGTAAAATATATCTTTGAATAAAAGAGAGAAAAAATGAATTATTGCCCAGTAAATATGTTTGGTAAATAGGAGGGAAAATGTTTACAAGGATTCTAGTTTATGCTCTAGAAAGCACAAGACTATTTCATCTCTAAGGTCTGCTCCAACGTATGCTACCAAATACTTTTCCTTCATATGTTTTAGGCTTCAAGGAACATGAGAAATCCTCTAACCCAACCACTTTGTTTTATAGATAAAAATCTAGGGTCCAGAAGAGATAATTCACTTGTTCAATATTGTTTAGATTGTCAGCAGCAGAGCTGCATGAAGAACTTAAATTGTCTGTGATCACATGAGAGAATGAATTTATAACATCCAACACTAGTACCAGTCATTCAATAAATGCCATTCCCTATACTTACCCCTTGCTGTTTCATCTCTTCCCTGTGTTCATTTGTTCATTCATTAAACGTTCATTTGGTGTGCCGAAGCCATGTTCTTCAGAGATTCTTGGCCCAGTTACAGTATCTTACTCCATTGCTCTTCTGCCCACATCAAAGGTGGCAAGTAAGAAAAAGAATCGAAGGCACAGATAGAGTGTTTGAACCTTTGGACGAAATAGAGTAGCTTTCCATCTAAGATGGAAAAGTTAGACAAAAGGAAAAGTAAAGATACACAAAGTCTTGAAGGGCAAGGAAATTAAGAGAATTCACCTTTCCTGTAGATTGAGGTTGGGATAGTAAGTCTGAGTTATGAAGACAGGAGCTGTACTCAGAACCAACTCACTAAGGAGATTTTTATTTTGAGAGGGGCTATACCCTTTGACAGCCTCTGTGATTGGGAAGTTACATAAACCACTGGAGCCCACGCAGCAGCCTTCTGTCCTTGGTAGGAGATGTACAGGGAATGGGATTGTGGTGAAGGACAACTAGTAGATGGTTCTCTCACCCGTAGTCAGTGTGGTCGTTTGCCGTTCTTTCCCCTCAAGTGGAAATTGTGACATCTCCAACCTCTCACTCCCTGATAGACTTTCTGAAGTGTGACTAGAAGTTTACTCCTCACGATGGGCAACTGGAGCAGTGCTGTTCTGTGCAGTCAGAGACGTATGGCATTGCAGAGGGAGGCTGTCACGTATTTGCAGATATTATAAGGAGGCTCCAAACTAGTTACTTTCCGTCACCACAGAAGATGGTGCTAAAAGGAAGATATTTAAATGATAGCAAGGGGGAATTTGCTCTGACAAAAGAAGAAAAAGATATTTTAATAAGTAAGGATAAGTATGGTTGGAAAGGGTTTGAAGAAAGGTGTGGAACATCTGTCCCTAGAAATGCCCTCATTTGTGTGGACAGCTGAGATGCAGAAGTGCTCTCATCAAATTTTTGGTCCAGGCCGTGTTAGGACTTCCTTACAGCTCTGTAATGTAGTGGATAATCTTGATGCCCTGACACCAGGTGGTTGTTGCTGAGAGTCATCCTACTTTAGGTTTAGGAGGCTATGTTGTCAATTCAGGATTTGGGGAAGAGTTTCTTGAATCCCATTATCATCTTCCAAAAAGAGGGAAAAGGGACTTGCCCATTGCTTTCCTTATGTGTAAAAGTCCGAACACAAGAGGGAATGTATTTTATTCTAGGGGTTAGAAACCTAATGCCTAGTTTAGGGAGTCCTTCAGATGATGCAAACAGTTAACATGTCTAGCTGCTAACCAGAAGACTGGCAAACAGTTAATGTGCTGGACTGCTAACCAAAATATTGGGGATTCAGTCCACTCAGAGGTGCCTCCGTAAAAATACCTTGCAGTCTACTTTGGAAAAATCAGCCATCGAAAACCCTATGAAGCACAGTTCTACTCGGATGCACATGGTGTTGCCATGAGTTGGAGTTGACTCAAAGGCAGCTGGTTTTTAGTTAGTCACTGTTTTATCCAGGGAAAGCCCTGGTTGCTGCGATTTCTTTCACTGCTGGCTCTCTCCACACTTAGAATTCTGTATTTTCAATACCTGGAAATTAAATATTTTTGTTTTGAAAGATGAGATGACGTGTTCCTTTCTCAATGACCCATGACCTGGCTTGGCATAGAGAGAGAGTGTTGCTTTTGGACCTACAGATTTCCTACAAGAATTGTAGAAAATCCTACAGGTGTCATCTCTCTGATGTTGGGTGGCACCAGAAAGAAGGCGATAGATCACTAGTGTTGAATTTGTCTGTGATGAGCAATACAATTTATACCCTGCTCAGACAACCAAAAACATGTGGCCCGAGGCTCATAATAAGAAAAATATACTGATCCATGGCCAGTTGCTGTCACCAGGTCACTAAACCTATTTCTCCAGATACAGAATGAGACTATCTTGCCTCTCAGTACAAATATAATAAAATCTAGTAATGCAGTCATGAAAATAAGCACTGGCCCATAACCTGAGGGCTTAAGAAGTCAAGGCTAATGAGAAATGGGCAGTGTACAAAAAATAAATTGAATTCCCTCCCCTGTATCTTGGGTTTAATAGGAATTTGGGTGTATTTTCTACAGAGAACATCTATGTGGGCCTTACGCAGGCAGGAGATAGAAAAATAGGAAATATCATGCATTGATAGAATTATAAATGGGTAGAATTATAAATGGAGATATGACCAATGAAAGTTTTATGGTCCTAATAATTTTGAAATCTACTAGCAGGTAATGAGATGCTCTGAGATACCAATACCTTAGGCGCAATCTGCAGTGACAGAACTCCCTCCATTATAAGAAGAGAGTGTTGAAGGGAAGCTAGGAGTATTTAATGCAAGGTGTTGGTGTTATTCTTCATGTTTGTATCAAAAACACCTCCCCTGAACAACTGAGGAGAGGAGGGAAATCCAGGCTATTGTGGCTCCTCTGAAGGCATGAGAAGGGTTATGTCCTGGCAGTGGGACCTGCCTTGATTCTCGCTTTCCTTTTCTTCTTCTGTGAAGTACCCCTGCTGTATGCTTTGTATGCGTATCCTTATGCCAGAAAGATCAAGGGGCCACTTCAGAGGAGCTTATGCTTCAGTCTTTTCCGAAAATAAAGCTGGAAGAAAGAAAAGAGAGCATTTTGTGAGTGAAAGGTTGAGCTAGATAAAAAAGCATGGAATGAGACATGATAGAGGTGACAGAAACCTAAGGGAGCCCACAGCACATCTCTCTCATTTAACAGAAGAGGAAACTGAGGCCCAGAGGAGCCTTCCTCTCAAAGGATGCTGTTCTCCTGGGAATCATTCTTGGCCCTTAACTTACCTTTATACACTGCACACTCTTAGGTGAATTCGTCTATTCCCATGTATTCAACTCACCATAATTTGTGCATGACTAGCCCAAAATTTTCCTGTTCACTTCTCATGTGTCCATTTAAATATCTATGGTATGTCCCTACCTGGATGTACAAACCTGCAGTTCAGACTCAGCATATCCAAACCCTGTCTCCCATAACCCAGCCATCTCCTCTGTCCAGTGTTTCCTCAGTGGATGAATAGCATGAACAATGACCCAGTCTTTTGGGGTTATCTGCGAGTCTTTCCTTTGCCTCACGCCCACATCCAAGCAATGACTCGCTCTGTTAACTCTTCCCTTTAAATTTCTTCTCTACCCTTTACCTCCTCCTGTCCGACTGGTACTATCCTATGGCAAGCCCTTTGCCGTTCTTGACTCTTCAGTAGTATGTACATCTCCCTTGATCTCAGCCCTTCTGGTCTTTACATTACAGAGCTACCTTTTTAAAACCACGTGGTTGGTCACGTCTTTCACTCCTCTTTGCCTAGAGAATAGAGTCCAAACTCTTGAGCATGGCACACAGTGTCCTCTGTAATCTGGCCTCCAAAGAGATATCCAGTTTCAAACAGCTTGACCAAGTGCCCTCTTGATGTTCTCAAAAGGCACCCTGCTACTATTGTGTGGCTCTGTGTCTTACTCAAGACAGGCCAGAATGTCTCCCCTTTGCCACTCATACTCTGCCTAGTCTTTAAACTTAGCGAAAATGTCAACTCTTCTTTTAAGCCTCCTCAGTGCTGTCTCCTTAGGTGGAACTGACCATTCTTTACTTATTCCGCCACTCCATCCTATGTATACCTGTATCACAGCCACTTTTTCACACTCCCAGTTGTTTTTTTTTCTCCTCCCCATTCTAAATGTAAGCTCCTTGTGGACAGTCTCATTCATATTTGTAAGTTTTAGTATTTGGCAGAAAGTAAGACTCAGTAAAATACTATTGAAAGGAATGAATGAATGAATGAATAATCACACAACCTGCTAGTGGTCAAAATCAAACAAAAGATCTTGGTCATCCTTCTTCCAGGCCATGTTTCCTCTACTCCATGCTGCCCAGGAAGAAGCCCCTGACATTTAAAGTGAATTTTCTCTATAAAACTTATCTTACTGTAAGTTGTAGTGTTAGAACTCACAGGCTAATTGGAAGTAATTGAGGATGGAACCCTAATTTCTAGAAAGTTTGTCATCTCTCTCTTGTTGCTCAACTATATTTTAATTGTCTAAGAAAAAGAAGAAAAAAAAACCAGAAGGGAGGGAAGCACATGAATTGAGGGCCTGCTGTATGTACGTTTCATACACGGTCTCATTTACAGCAACCCTTTGAAGTAGGTGTTATTATCTACATTTTACAAATGAAGACACAGAAGCTCCCAGGTTATGTAACTTGCCTAGGATCATATGACTAGCAAATGTCAGAGTTGGGAGTCTAACTACGTCTGTCTGACTCTAAAGCCCATTCTCTTTCCCCTTCACTACACTTCCTCCCTAGGGAAACAGAACAGAATTAAGGACATAAAATTTCAAGAAGTTTCACTAAAAGATATTCTTCTGTGATTCCAATAACAAATTGGACTGACAAGGCAGGAGCTGTGAACCCTAACTCTAATCCTGTTGCATGGTGTGATTCTGAGAAAGTCAGTTAACCTCTTGTTTTCCATTTCTCCATATTCACACATATGGGATATACAGACTTTCCTCAGCAGTTATTGAAAAAGTGTTACTTCATAAATGAGTTTGTGTCATTTGTTGCAGAGATGAATTTTGTATCATTACTTACTGTAACAGTAACCCTATTTGTATAAGAAACTAGTATTGGTCTAAAGGAAATGATAAAGCTAGTCTAATGAAAATCAAGCAATGGGTAAAAAATTGATTTCCTTTTTATTTAATTTTAAGCAAAGTCTCTGTTGAGGTTTGTGATTGCTATATTCTCTTATGCCTAATAGGGCAAAAAATGAAGGAATGAAGAGGTGCTGAGAAGGGAACAAGGAAGGACAGTAGGAGTGTGGCTGTTGAACATTTTATGTGCCAAATTGAGTTTTTTTCTCTTAGGGCTAATAACTCTAAGGGGGAAATTGACATTTTTGCTTGAGCATTAAACACTTAACATTCACAACATGCATCAGAACGCAGCAGCTACTGGTTGTTGACAGACTAGAAATTTGACAATGCCTTGTTCAGTACAGACAGTCTAAATTTAAATATACTAGGCTAAGCAATAGAGAAAATATTCAAAGTAGAAGCATCCTAGAATATAAAAATTGTATTTTCAGGTTTTTTTTTTTTTTTTTTTCAGGCTTTTGAGAGGCAGTATAGCATAACCCTGGTGGCATAGTGGTTAAGAGACAGCTGCTAACCAAAAGGTCGGCAGTTTAAATCCACCAGGCGCTCCTTGGAAACCCTATAGGGTAGTTCTACTGTGTCCTATAGGGTCGCTATGAGTCGGAATCGACTCGAGGGCAACGACTTTGGTTTTTTTTTTGGTTTATAGTATAACAGAGGGAGCCCTAGACTGGGATTCTCTCTCTGGATTTCTTATGAGCTAACTCTCTGGGTGACCTTGGGAAAAATAGTTGACTACTTGAGCTTTTGCTATATTTTAAATTGGAGATGTGGAGCTTATGCTGATGAAAGATTAAAACCCATTGCCTTGAGTCTATTCTGACTGATAGGACCCTGTAGATGAAAGAATTAGACATTTATAAAACGAGACCAGTATCTCTAAGCTCCTTAGAGATCTCAGATTTTATGAAGACTAAGGTACTAATTTTGCCTCCACCACCTGATAGAATTTATCCAGTGACATGGGGGCAGGGGATCAGGAGAAGGGAAGCATGTGAGGGCCTAGATAATGGAGAAGTACCGTTGGGAAATGATGACTGAGTCTTTTCCTTAAAATCATGGTACCTGTTCTTTCAAAATATGAGTTCCAGTACCAGTTGCTGCCAAGTTGACTCTGACTCATAGAGACCCCATGTGTGTCAGAGTAGAGCTGTGCTCTGTAGAGTTTTCAATGGCTGGTTTTTTGCAAGTAGATAGCCAAGACTTTCTTCTGATGTAACGTGGAGCAGACTTGAACCTCCAGTCTTTCAGTTAGCAGCCAAGCGTGTTAACTGCATCACTCAGGGACTCCTAACATTCATGGAAAGACATTTATTTATATCAGGTCTTGTGATAAACAATGGAGCTCCAAATAAAGAGAATTTTAAATGGGGGGAATTAACCCCAACCCATAGAGGCTGAATTCCTGAAGGATGAAACTTCTTGAGACATTTTTATAATAACACTCATGACCCAGAGAAGTTAAAATGGGGAGAGACCTCCTAATGCTTGGCCTTACTGATTGCCTCACATCCTAGGCTGCCATTTTCTGGGACCCGGAAAGACATTATCTCCCTTCCCCAGGATCTGTCCCTTTTTATAATAGGAATTCTCTCTCAGACGTTCAATCTACTCTTCCCTTGTTTTAAAAAAGTCCAACCTTTATATACCTAACATGATTTAGTTCTGGTTTCATTTCCTGAATCTTTGTGTTGCTTTTTCTTCCTGGATCTCATGTTCAATGCTGCCAGTTTCTTTGTCCCTGCAGGTGCAGACAAATTAGCATAAAGAGTAAGTTGCAGAATTGGAGAACAGCAAATTTGATTTCAAAAGCCATTTCAGATTGAGGTCCTTTTGGTGGCATTAGGAACAAAACTAATAAACAAACCAGATTTTTTTCTACTCAAATTGATTTTTTTTTTTTACTTGACAGTATCCCTTTAGAAGTAGAATATTTTTATCAAATTCTGATTTTAGCTATCATGTATGGGGCTTTTTTGGTTTGTTTGTTTCCTTTCTCATTACTGCTGACTGTTAAGCTATGTGGGTTGGCAAAGGTAAATCTTTTCTTTCATAATAAAAAAGAATGTATTGTGTTTCCAGCATCATTATCTGCCTGTGTGTCTCATGACCTTACAGATGCAACATACTGGGGTTTGAGGTTGTACTATCATGACTCCCATTTTCCAGATGGAAAGGGGGAAAAAACATTCCACAGAGACTTTAGGGCTACTTTTTGGAAAGACACAATTCTGAAGAAATATGGGGCCCAATTTGCTCTCTCACTGTCGTAACAAACTTTTTAAAATGATTTCTCTCATATAGATGGTATATAATCATCTGTTGTTCAAGGAGAATAAAAATCCCTCTGTAAAATGTGACAATTAGAGGAGGCCTGCTCCAGATGTGGAGACCTTAGGTGGTACAAATGGTTCACTCACTCGGCTACTAACCAAAAGGTGGGAGGTTCAAGTCCATCTAGAGGCTTCTCAGAAGAAAGGCTTGGTGATCTACTTCTGAAAAATAAGCCAATGAAAACCCTATGGAGCAGAGTTCTACTCTGACACACGTGGGGTCGCCATGAATCGGAGTCCACTCGACAGCAACTAATTTGCATTGGGTGCAATGATCAAAGCCATTTAGTGAGAAGCCGGGGTTCAGGATTCCCTCAGCCTTCCAGGTCTTGTGAAGGGTGTTCATTTTACAGTAGGTAAGGTCGTTTGACTAAAATTCACAGGGCATCACTCAGGTTACTTAGCAACAAGGGATCCTCCTTAGGATGCACATGTGTCAGAGAGAGGCCATGACCTCACAGGAATACAGGAACAGAAGCCACAGCAGGTGGACCTGGATCCAAGACAGCTCTAGGGGCTCCACAGCAAGGTTTTGGAGTATCCCCTGTGTTGTCCTGCATGAATGCCTTATTGCCTGCCACCCATCTGCTCCCTCCCTTCTCCCTGCCATTTTGCACAGCATTTCCCTCTACGCTCTGTGTTTTCTCTACTTCAGAGCTTTTGCTTACTCGTGTTTTTTCTATTTCCTCATTTCTCCAGCTTGAAGTGGCCCTTTCGGCCCAGACTCGCCATCTGTGCTTTTGCTATGCTTCTCTCTGAGTTCTGTGTCTTCTGGTGTTTGCCTGATTTGTTCCACATTCCCTGTTTTAAACTCCTAAGAGTGAGAATCTGATTAGCTCATCTTTTTGTGTCGAGCCATGTCATGGTGTCACTAACCAGGCTACAGACAGGCTGCCCTTGGGTGAGATGCCCACCCTGAGGAGGGTCATGTGGAAAGAAAGGGCTAAGGAAGGGGCTGAGGGAGGAGGGGCGATCCCCGCCTGGAAGGAGCAGTGGGCAGACACTAGAATTAACACATCCAGTGTGCTGGCCTCTTCGTCTTTTCATAAACCTTCCTAACACTCTCCCTCACCCTGAAATAGTGTGCCAGACTGTGGGGAATGACTAGAAGTTAATTTCTAGTAGTTAAAATGTGTTCAAGGTCAGAAGAGGAGAAATCATTAAAGCAACCATAGCTCTGAGAAGCTGTATTAAGAGCTTTATATATATTACTTCATTTCCTCTTCACAACAACTTTATAAAGTAGATATTATAATTCATATTGGGCTTAAATAACTTGTGCAAGACAAATCTCTGTTAAGGTTAATATTCAAACTAGGTCTGTCTGACTACAAAAAATGCCTGCAAATTATACTCCTACCTCTATATAGGTATCTTTAACTGGCATTGTCTTCACCTGAGTCAAAGTAAGCTTCCATGGACTAATTTGATTGAGACTGGGGCAGCAATGGGAGAGTATCCTCAGCCAGTTGTAGAATGGAGGAGTGAACACGTAGCTCTGTGAGGGTTATGGAGACATCTCCCCCTGAGCTGGGGGCCTCCTCATGTTGGTGTTCTGGAATCCCAGTGCCTCCTCGAGGTCATTTCACTCTCAGCAGAACTGAGCATGCTGTGCGGAAGCCTTCTGTGACTTATATTAACACCAATTCATCATTAATATGACAAATAATGCACACCTGCAGACTTAATTGCTTCAGTTTTCTTGAGTCACTGATAGGTTTATGGCCTGCCTCAATTCCAGTAAGACTGAAGCAATCTAGATTGGACGAAAAAGTCTTTTACCCCAATAAATCTCTCTGGCCCTGATGACAGACTTTCCTTCTAGACAGGGTAATTAAAGAGGCAGAGCCAGCTACTTCTTAAAAGTCTCTTCGTCTTAGTTTTATCATCTGTAACACACTCTTAGAATCTCCAGACAGGAAGCATCTTTCCTTCTCCCATCCCTTCCTTAATGATTGGCCCTCCATCTTGGCAAAGGCTGTTTTTCTCCCTTCCATTTGTCTCACTCCAAAGGCAAGGCAGTGTAGGCTTTCTGGTTTGCTTCAGTAAACCGAGCAGCTTAAAATTTATTATGAACAGCTGGAGTAAAACTAATTCTGACCACCATCTGTAAGGATGGTGGGTGGCGTGAGGAGTTTCTGTTGTTGTTTAGGGATCTCTCATGTTAGATCGACAAGTTTGTCCAGAAAAAGAAAAGAATCTTTATACCAGAAGTTTTTTTCCCACCAAATCCAGGTCCAGCTCTTCATGAAAAACCAAAGATACCAGAAAATAGGATATCAATTGTCTCTTAAATGACTGAGAAATTTTCTAGTAAAGAAAGCAAAGCGACTACATGTTTTGGATAAATAGAAACTTAAATATATAAAATTTTTTTTTTTTTTTTTTAAAGCAGAGACTTGGAAAAATATCATAGGTTATTAAATGGCTCACTGTGTATGATACGGAGGCCTGGTGGTGCAGTGGTTAAGAGCTTGGCTGCTAACCAAGAGGTTGGCAGTTTGAATCCACCAGCTGCTCCTTGGAAACCCTATGGGGCAGTTCTACTCTGTCGTATAGGGTCGATATGAGTCTGAATCAACTCGATGGCAACCAGTTTGATTTTTTTATTATGGCACACTGGGTGTTAAGCAGGGATTAATTGACCAAAAATAGATTTTAGTAACCCTCAGGGGTGTACAAAGTATAAGGAAATAGTGCCAGCCAGAAAACCTACAAATCATTTCATAACTATGAGAAAAGTGACTGATGGAGCAAATTTTCTCGGTTTTTGTTGGAGAATTTGTGAAATTTCCACAAGCATGTTACCTCCTGAAATGGAAGTACTAAAATAAATAATAGTGAGTACTAAGAATATCCCAAACCAGGTAACAAAATAACCAAACCAGTTTCTGTAGAGTCGATTCCAACTCATAGAGACCCCGTATGTGTCGGTGTAGAACTGTGCTCCATAGGGTTTTCAATGGCTGATTTTTCGGAAGCAGATCACCAGATCTTTCTTTCAAGGAACCTCTCTCTAGGTGGACTCGAACCTCCAGCCCTTTGGTTAGCAGTTGAGCATGTTACCATCCTGAGACGAAGTCTAGTTAAATTACTGGGTCTGCATAAGATACATCCATACATCCTGAAGAACTTTAGAGGTAAAACTGGGAAGGTTGTGTCAGATTATCTAGGTAGTTCAATGTTATCTGGCAGACGATCCCTATTTGTAAGGATTCTGGGTGATCAGACCCCCTAATTGAGGGCAGACCATCAATGAACATGGATGGAATCTGTAAACACTTCAACACTAATTGAACCTAGTGTAAATGTAAGGAGCATTCTAGCAGTGGCTGCCCCCAAAGTGAAATCAACCTGAATGGTCAGTGTTCTCTAGGGGTGTATAGAACACGCTGATCTACTTAGATCTTCAAAAAGCTTTAAAATTTGTATTTTAAATGGTAAATTACCACCGTTTGTTAGGCATGAGGCCTCAAATATGAAAGAGTACTATTTATAATTTTTATAAATGATTTAGATGACACTAAGCTTTATATAGTAAAAAGACAAGTTGATAGGAATGGACCATGAAATTATAAGAATCTATCTATGAGGGCAGAAAAGAGGGAGATGATTTTCATGCGATCAGCTTCAAGAAAATGCTGTCATAGATAAAGGTTCTTCTAGCTATAGTTATAAAATAAAAGGCTGTCTGCAATATCATCAATGATGCAGGAAAATAACTCAGAGTTTATTAGAACCATTCTCTAAGTACATTGACCTAATATGCTGGCAAGGTTCCTGGGTGGTGCAGTTGGTTTACAATTGACTACACACTGAGAAGAAAGACCTGCTTAGTGATCTATTTCTGTAAGGTTATAGCAGTTGAAAAGCCTGTGGAGCACAGTTCTACTCTGAAAGTTGTGGGGTCACCATGAGATGGAATCAGGTTGTTTTGTTTTAGTTTTGATTTTAATGTGCTGTCCTGCCTAAAAAGGGAACCGAAGTGTCCTTAGGGAAGGCATGGAAATCACCAGATTACTCTACGTTTAGGTAGAACCATGTTGAGATTTTACCAGGAATTAAATAAGTTATTCTTGTCACTAAATTTTAACAATATTAATACTAATAATAACTACAGCTCATGTATAAAGAGAGTGTTAATGTGTTTGTAAGCATTTCTATATGCATTTTCATTTTCCATTTTCTGGAAGCTAGAGAAACAGAGGCATAAAGATCATAGAGGTAGTAGGTATAGGAGCCTGATCTCAGACTTAGGCTTTCCAATCTTAGAACCGTCCCTGTTTCTGCTCTGCTGCGTTACTCCACTTGAGGGAATACATTTAATGAATCCAGAGAAGTGCACAGGAAAGCAGCTATAATGGTCAGCAGGAAGTGGGTGTGGTTCTGTGAAGGCAGAATAAGTAGCGTGACCCATTCTAGACACTACGTCCATATAAGGATGACAGGAATATGAATGAGTCTTCCATATCCAAAGGCAGAGACAGAGAGGGACACGATCGATATTTGTCACATAAAGTATATGTGACTTTGTTCACCAAATACTCAACTGCTAGGAGTCTGAATTGACTTGATGGCAACTAACAACAACAACAGGATTCAAAGCTCTGTTTGAAACCCAGTTAAGATGAGTTTAGAGCAAATGAAAAGAAGCATTGCTTCACCCAGCAGATATTCACATGGAACTTATTTTCCAAGGGGGGTACAATACAAAAAAAATATAGTTGGAGAAAACAAAACCAAAAAAAAAAAAAAAAAGATACTGAAAATTTTCCCAATGAAGGAGACATATAGTTGGCTGCTAAGGAGCCAAGATTGAGCTCAACTTTAAGGTTGATGTCAGGGAGGATAAGTTTACCCTGGCGCAGCATTGCCTTCCAGCTCTGTGCCTTTTTTGGCCACAGAATGAGTACTGGATGGAGAAGGTATAGACCACCTAAGTTATTTGTCTGTGTCCTCACTTACGTCTCCTCGTTCCATTTACCATCACTTTTTATTCACAATCTGAATGGCTTGTTTATGGAACTTATAGCCGTGTTCCTTTAGAGTATGCTCCTACACTCGGAAGCAGAAAACCCAGCATCATTTTTTCATTTTGCAAAATTCTACTAATATTGCTTTGGTTGCAGTCCCTGATTAATAAGCCAGTGCCACTGTATGGGAAATGGAAATGTCAACACTGCCTCCGCCTGCTAATTCCTTGATCTTTGGTCTAAGTAGGTTGTGTCAGGAGCAGCCAAGAAGGAAAACTATTCATGAGGTGTGTGGGGGTGGGGAGGTCACCTTCCGGTGGGAATATGTGTGGAGGTTTCCTGAAATGAAATATTTAACTCCAGAGGAATCTTAATGCCATTTGCTGTTGTCATTGTTATGTGTCATCAAGTCAGTTCCCACTCATAGCAACGCCATGTACGACAGAACGAAACGCTGCCTGGTCCTGCGCCGTCCTTGCAATCCTTGGTGTGTTTGAGCCCATTGTTGCAGCCACTGTGTCAGTCCATCTCACTGAGGGTCTTCCTCTTTTTCACTGATTCTTTACTTTACCAAGCATGATGTCCTTCTCCAGGGATCTGTCCCTCCTGATAACATGTCCAAAGTATGTAACATGAAGTCTCGCCATCCTCACTCCTAAGGAACATTCAGGCTGTACTTCTTCCAAGACAAATGTTGGTATTTGAAATTCCAGTGGCATAGTTTCCAGCATCACAGCAACATGCAAGCCACTGCAGTAGAACAAACTGACAGACAAGTAGTGGTTAAGGCCATTTTAGATACGAAAATAGTAATGAGACTATGGCAGAGATTCAAGAGAAGAGGGGCAAGTTGACGGTAAGCAAGTCGGTTGATTAGAAATTAGTCTTATAACAGGGAGCATATGTCAGGAGGCCCCATAGGTGCAGAGAAGGGAAGCATAGTGCTCAGAGCCCAGACTCTGGAGCTAGATAGACATCCTGTTTCGTATCCAGGCTTCTTTACTTGATAAATGTATGATGCTACACAGCTTACCTACCCTCCCTATACCTCAGCCCTCTAACCTGTAGTTGTTACCACCTCATAGGATGCTTGTGAAGATGAAATGAGTTAATATATTCAAAAGCCCTTAGACAGTGCATGTCAGGTTACACATACTTCATAAGCATTAGTTATTGTGGATTGGGTTGATAGACAGTATGTGTTTGGGACTGATGTTTGTACATGCACCCATATACTGCCTTCCTACTCTTGGCTAGGTCGGGTTTAAAAGAAGAGAATACAGATAGGTTATCAGGTCTCAGTATATGTGTCAGCATTGTTCATTATCATGATCATGACATATGATACCGAGGATACAGCCTCACTTACCTTCTCGTCACAGCTCTATAGAGGCCCTTCCTTGGGTCAGTGGTAGCAAGAGGTGAAGTCGATTTGTTGGCCTCGATGTTGATGATCCCTCACTGGATCCACCACTTACTGGTTGGCAAGTAGAACTGATGAGGCTACAGGAAGACTGTGTTCCTTTTCTAGAGGCGCATTGCCAAGGTCATATCACCAGCTACCTAATTAATCTCTTCGTGCCTTGATTTCCTAATCCTGGGGTAATAATAAACCAAAAACCCGTTGCTGTCAAATCAATCCCGACTCATAGCAACCCTAAAGGACAGAGTAGAACTGTCCCATAGGGTTTCCAAGGAATGCCTGGTGGATTCGAACTATGAACTTTTTGGTTAGCAGCCATAGTTCTTAACCACTATGCCACCAGGGTTTCCGGGGTAATAATGGTACCTACCTTATAGGCTGTCAAGTAGCTTAGTAATAATGCATATGTTTAGCTGAGTGCCTGCCACGTGGTAAGTGCTCAATAAAAGTTATATGTTGTGAAGAATAGTAATAGTTAAATATCAGTTGTCCTACTTAATTCTCATCAGATTCAATGTTATCATCACATTACCTAACACTGTGAACACTGGGCCTGTGCATAGCATGAATTAAAACTCTTGTAAACAGACACGAGGAAAAGAGGAAACCATTCCCTGGTACTATGAAGTGTATATTATAATATAAACATGCAGATTCAGGCACACAGCAGAGCTGTGGCCAGCACAATGAAGGGATGGACAAACAGACATGAGGACAGGCGCCATTGAAAAATGCAGAATGGCAGACTTCACCTTGTATTCTTAAACACATCCTTTGTGTATAATGTAGGGCTTATTTCTCATTGCCAGCCCTTAACGTGTGTTTTGTGTGGAGAGCATATGGAGAAGGAGGGCTTTAGAATTAAGATGAGTCTGTTCTGACTCATCACGACCCTATGCACAACAGAACAAAATACTGTCCGGTCCTGCGCCATCCTCACAATCATTGTTATGCTTGAGCCCATTGTTGCGGCCACTGTGTCAATCCATTTTATTGAGGCTCTTTCTCCTTTTTGCTGACTCTCTACTTTACCAAGCATGATGTCCTTCTCCAGGGACTGGTCCCTCCTGTTAACATGTCCACAGTATGTGAGATGAAATCTCACCATCCTTGCTTCTAAGGAGCATTCTGGTTGTACTTCTTCCAAGACAGATTTGTTCATTCTTTTGGCAGTCCATGGTATATTCAGTATTCTTTGCCAACACCGTAATTCAAAGACGTCAATTCTTCTTCAGTCTTCCTTATTCATTGCCCTTAGAATTAAGATAGACAGTAGTAAAAATATAGAGCAGGCAATAATAAAGAAAGAAGAGGAAAGATGTCAGCAACTGGTTCTGTCAATGTTTATTATGCCCAGCTGAGCATCAACACACCTTAGAAATCAAGTGACCTTGTATTACTTTTAAATCATTCACCCAGCAGGAACTAGATGGCTCAATCAACATTTCGATGAGGGTATCTGTCTGCTGGGTCATTTAGAGATTGTCTTGACTTCTTCTGTAATGAGCACTTACGCAAATTGGCCTTCAGAAGGGGGTCAGTGTCAAGAGAGTCTTCTGACCAGTGACTGGGAGAGGGGGAAGCAGCTCTGATCCTCCAGGGAAGCCGGTCACAGTGCAATCTCATCAGATTGCCATGTGATTTGTATACTAGTGTGAATTGGTTAATAACTCAATTTCATTCCTGGGTCTATAAGCCCAAACTCTTCAAACTTCTGACATTGTTTACTATTGATGTGTATCTTCTTATATCTAGTTCATTAAGCTGAAACACAAGCCCAGAGGCTCATGATTTTTTAGTGTAAATAAACATTGTCTTGGTAGACAGCACAGTCTGGTGGAGAGAACACTGTGCTGGGAGTCAGAAGGCTGGGTTTGAGCCCTGTTAACTCCATCTCACTAGTTCTAAACCTTGAGATTGTCACTTACCCTCTTTGGCCCTCTGTTTCTAATTCTGTAAAACCTAGTTCACAGGACTGATAAATGAAAAGGGACCTTAAAAAAAAAAAAGGCCTTTTGCAGGTTGTATCACAGTGATTACAATAACAGATTTTTCATGTCTTGAGTCTTTGTGGAATCCCTTCTCTACTCCCCTTTCTTAGGATGAATAACATAGCAGAGATATATAAGATTATTACCACTACTCATATTCACTCTGCAGGAACTTGAGGTCTTTTTTCTGAATTCCACCTCATCATTCCCTACCTTGAGTGGAAGTGGGACACTGGCTTAGCCATTCTGAGAATTAATTTCTAGGATTTTCAGCTTGTAAATTTTTTTTTCTCCTTTTTTTTTTTTTTAATTGTACTTCAGGTGAAGGCTTACAGAACAAATAGTTTCTCATGAAACAGTAGTACACATATTGTTTTATGACATTGGTTAACAAC